>NW_024582565.1:1020202-1022276 GCF_018398535.1 Haplochromis burtoni
TGTGTGTGTGTGTGTGTGTGTGTGTGTGTGTGTGTGTGTGTGTGTGTGTGTGTGTGAGAAGCAGTTAGAGAGGAGTCTGCAGCAGTTTGGTGAACGCTGGGAATTAAACCCAGGAGACGGAGCGTTCTACGGACCAAAGGTCAGTGAGAAGGAAGACTTGCACTTAATGGACTCAGGAGTAAATGTTGTTTATCACTGTTTGTTTACACCAAAGCATCGTGACATCAGTTTAGTCACTCTGTTCCTCCTTAATGTAAAAAACTTTAAGGGAATGTGTGTTTTGTTTTGTTTTGGTTCTTTTTGTTTGTTTGGGGGGTTTTTTTATGTTGAAGCACTATTAAAGATTTACCAGGAGAGCTGATTAGCTTAGCATATTGACTCAGAAATGGTGGAAGCAGCTACTTTTGGGACAGCTACCAGCACCTCAAAAGCAAGCCAAGAAATGGTTTTAGGGTGGTCTCCATGTGGGAAAATTCTTTATCAGGCATAGCAACTTCCAAGTCTTAACTGCCTGACTTGTATCCTCAAACTGGAAAAAAACATGACTCTAATGCAGTCCAACTAAAAACTAAGTCTAACAGCTGGGTTGTTGCTAATCAAATGCACTTGACTGACTGATCATCAGAAAGTGTTGCCACTTCTTTTAAAGCAGAAGTTCTGACAGTTGGCTGGTCTGGCCACAATAGGAGTGAACGTCCCAGGAAATTCACCCCAGGGTCAGTCCATGCAATGTTCAGAAAAACCCAAGGTCTACATCTCAGACTCTACGGTCCTCAGTTAGCATGTTAAAAGTTGTGACAGTACAGTTATAAAAAGACTGAACAAGTATGACTTGTTTAGAAAGCCTCTTCTATCTAAAAAGAACAAAAAACAATGCTTAGATTTGCAAAGTTCTGAATAAACCAGAGACCTCTGTAACAATGTCCTTTAGACAGAAGAATCCAAAGTGGAGATGTTTGGTCATAATGCTCGGCAGCACATTTGCAAAATACCGAACGCAGCATATCAGCACAAACGCCTCATAGCAGCTGTCAAGCTCGGTGGTGGAGGGGTGATGATTTGGGCTTGTGGGCTAGGACTCTACAGTTGTTGCTCTACCAGCTACTGAATACTGGGCTGCACTCAGTTTTTTCCACAGTAGTCCAGTGAAACCTTTGTTTCTCACAAGCCTGTAACAATGTGTTCATCAGCTTAGAGGTGCTGGCAGGTAGATCATTTTTCCATTTGATACAGAGCCAAGCTTACATTTTCTCTTCATTATCTCTGAAATCTTGGGAGAACAACAAACAAGAGCATTTCTCAAGTTTTCACAATAATAAAATTAGATTTAATGATTTTAATTCCTCTAAAGGGGATTTATTTATGTTGCAACCCAGATTAAGACATCTTTGTTCTGCTTCGGCTCTGCACAGAGAAACTACAGACACGAATTATTGTAGTTCACAGAATATTTAGAGGTTTTGTGTGCGTGTGCTTTTGTTTGTTTGTTTTTGTTTATTTTTAAATAAAATTGAAACGACAGTGCGGCAATGACCTTTGCTTTTTTTGAGGGGGGTGTTTGAGACTTAATTTATCTTTCCAAGAAGAAGTCGGCCTCAGATAAACGTCAGCGTGCTCATGTGGAAGCACTGAGAGGAGGCGATGGGTGAAGTCAGGTTGAGCTTAACTGCTCGTTGAAACAGAGAAACGTGTATCCAGGATTTTTAAACCACAATCTAAGCAGCTAATCAGCTTCTCTCAGAAACCCATTTCTAATGCTTCAGTGCACAAAAAGGTACTTTGTCTCAGAGCGCTAAACTGGAAGGGAAAAGTGAAGCCCGGTAATAACGCACGCCTTCATGTTTCATCAGATTGACATCCTGATCAAAGATGCTATTGGCAGACAGCACCAGTGTGCCACGATCCAGCTGGACTTCCAGCTGCCAATCAGATTTGACCTTCAGTACGTCGGGTGAGTCACTCATAAATTTCAGTAGTTGGCATTCAATCTCTTTAACATTCCTGCATCTGCACTGATTTAAACCACTACTCCTTTACAGTTGGCCACTTGTTTTTGTTGAGAATGCATCCTTGT
>NW_024582565.1:1022316-1029292 GCF_018398535.1 Haplochromis burtoni
TATATATATCTCTCCAGTAATCACTTGAGATAAGATGGCACAAGTCTAACTCTAACTTTGGGAGCTAATTTGATGATGAAACATTAGCCCTTTATTGGATTTATCAGATCAAGTGTGTCGAATTTGGTCCACATCTACTGAAGTGTTTTTGATTATAATCTGATTAGATTATATGTTCAACAATAGATTAGTGTCCCATTGTAGAACAGTTTATAGGAAAAGTAGGTTAGAAATAAGCAACAGAGATCTGCATATTTACTTCCACTCAGCTACTTCACTTCAGTATAATGTAAAGTTCACAATACTGTCAAGAAGAGTATTTGTGTCTGTAGCTTGGCCACGCTGCACCACCTCCTGATCTCTGTTTTTGTAACCTTTCTCTCAGACGAGACGGACAGTTGCACAGACCAGTAATGATCCACAGAGCAGTGCTGGGATCGCTGGAGAGGATGATGGCCATACTGGCTGAAAACTTTGGAGGGAAATGGTGAGAAGATGATAATGCACAAAATCTGAATGTACCCCGTTAGTGGGATTATTGTTCTGTAGCTGTACGCTAACCTGTCACCCCCCTCTGTGCCTCACCCAGGCCTCTGTGGCTGTCTCCGGCTCAGGTCGCAGTTATTCCTGTGGGGGGCAACAATGAGTCGTACGGCAGGCAGGTCAGTGTCTGATGGAAATTTGCTTCGGGTGCATAAGCAGACAAAGTGAACTTTCATCCTGCCATGATTAATTTGTTCTTTAATATAAGAGGTAGATTACAGATACAGTCTTAAAAGAATGAATCCCTCTCTCTCTCCTGTTAAGGTGGTCCAGCAGTTCCATGAAGCTGGCTTTATGGCAGATCTGAATGACGATGAGGGAGCCACCTTAAATAAGAAGATCCGCTCTGCTCAGCTCGCCCAGTATAACTACATATTTGGTAAAGATGAATAACTAAGAGGCTACTTAAAATACTAAAGACTGCGACTGTTTTTCAGTACTGTTGACATATTTGACAGTCTTTTGTGTGTGTTTCTGTGCAGTGGTGGGTGATAAGGAGCGTGAGAGTGGAACAGTGAACGTGAGGAGCAGAGGGGGTAAACAGCTGGGCAGGAGGCCGACAGAGGAGGTGCTGATGTCCCTCACAAAGCTACGGGACACCAGAAGCAACCTCGATGAGTTTTGATGATGTCCTGGAAATAATGACTCACTGATGAAATGTTTGTTTTACATGTTCAGCCTGTTGCACTTTGGCTTTGTCTGAAGAAGCGGCTGGTTAAAGTTGGAATAAAAGTATAAAACACTGATGTTTATGTTCTGCACTCATTGCTGATTTTGTCCTTTAATGGAATTTGCTGATTAAACTGTCCTGCAAAAAAGAGACTGGAGAGAGAGAGATTTAAGGCTATTTAAGGATCGCCACACTCTTAGAAATAATGGTGCCAACTATAAGCACAGAGTCCTGCCACCTGCTCCCATAGGAGAACCCTTTGTGGTTTCTGCTCCAACCTTTTTTCAGCCTTTTGAGAGGAAACATAACACAAAGGAAATGTGAAAAGTTACACTCAGTCTCTGGCGGTGCTATCCAACACTTCTTACTGTTGCATACATTGAACTCAATGTCATGTTCAAGACACCAGTTTGAGATATGAGCTTTATGAAATGATGCGTCATATTTTCTTACTATCAGCTCAAAGGGGTCTGGCCGTTCTCTGACGTCAAAAAAGCATTTTGCCTCAAACTGCTGCTCACTGGATATTTTCTCTAACAAAGTAGATGATGAATGAATTTCACTAGAGCTACATTTCCATCTTTTCTACCCAAAAAGGTTTTACTCTATATCACATTCATTAATAATACAATGATAATAATAATACATGCTATAATTAACAATTTGCATTCGATGACTCACACATGTATTTAAAAGTCTTGGAACAATGATGGATAACAAGGTCACAGCCCACTTCCTGCTATGAGTGACTCATAAGCCGTCTGCAAACAACAGAGAAAAACTGAAAGTCCAACAAAAGCAGTAGGAATGAGAGTGCCTAATAATGGGAACAGTGGAAAAGAACCAACCTGTTAAGAGCCTCCACTGGCACACAGTCCTGGAAAAGTGGGGAAACCCCATAAAGAAACATAAATGATACACCTTTCCACAATAAAAGCCCTCGCCTAGTTTAATGTAATGAGAGCAGGGTTGAGTCTAGAAATGCTAAATGAGTTTTAAAATTAACTGGTATACTGATAAAGGCCATAAGCTAATATTCAGTGTCCCATCCATGAGTTTAGAAGTACAGATGAAACCCCAGACTCTTCAAATCTCACTTTTTCTTCTACAGGATGCTTAAAATGTTCTTTATATAGTTTCTTATGGAGATTATGCAGGTTTAGACTTTAAGGGTCAGTCACTTGGGTGGAGCTACCTGTTGTAAAGGCTAGGGTAGCGGTCCCTTGGGGAAGGAGGAACTGAACTGAAGAGATTATACTGCTGTGGCATTACTCAGCTACCAATGCAATTTGTTCCCTATAAGCCATCAAACGTGCAAACCTCCTGCTTATATAAGCGTGCGCGGTGCTATCTGAGCAGAAAGCCGGGCATACCTTTAAAAGACTGGAAGAAAGGGAGGACACAGAGGGAGATTTGACTAAAATAGGAGAGAGAGCAGCCGTGTCAGGGCTGTGTGTTTTCATGTGTGTTTAGTGGAAACAGCCAAGTCAAGGTAAAGGTCAAAGGAATTGGAGGTTTTTTCCTTTTTAATTGAGAGAGGGCAGCAGGATGGAAAAGACATCAGTCACAACAATGACACAGAGGGAGAGTGGGAGGTGTGAGCCCCGAGAGAATAATCTGAGTTGACTGGACAAAAGCAACCGCTTCAACAAAGCACACTGTGAGACAGGTAGAGTGACCGTGCTCAGGTCCTCCCGACATCGCTTAGTGGGCCGCAGAGAGGGAAGCTGGGGCAAATTTGTAAAAGCTCTCTGCTGGAGCTGGTTTGAAAGTACGTTTAATTGAAGCACAGATCTGACTAGAAGCGAGAGTGCAAACACAGGCAGGTAATTTGAGCATCAAATAGTAAATTAGCTGACACTTTTTACCACAAGTCTCACTCATGCAGGGACATTCACACACAGATGGATGCACCGGTGACACCTTAGGGTTCAGTATGACAGGCTGGAGAAGCTGGGATTCAATTTACCAACCTCCTGAATGATAGACCACCCGCTCTACCACCTGAGCTGCTGTGACCCCAACAGAGAATGATTCTAATGGGAACGTTTATCCCATTAGACTGCATAGAAACACCATTAAACACATTTTTTGCCAGTTAGTTATTTTTGCTTCTTTTTTTTTATTGCTGAGATATAAATCTGAGATCTGTGGACTTTCTAATACAATGGAGGTGAAGGAAATATCCTTTGCTGTGCTAACAGCCTTGAAAATGACAGCCGCACTGACAGCTCTACGGAGCTGCACCTACTTCTTGTCACACATCTCTGCCGGTTGTTATTTTAAAAAGTAAACATGTCTCATAAGAAACCTGTGGCTGAAAGAGAGCTGTGCTGAGCTGTGGATGCATCCCCGCTGAGACCCAAAAATGATTATCAGACAGAGCAGCAGCTGAAATAACAGCTAATGGCTTAAAGAGAAATACAAAGACATAAGACAATAATAAAAAAGCTTAACTTCCATTTGCAGTGAGTCAGAATAGGTGACTGGCAAAACTTGTGGATGGTACTGTATGCTTGTGAGAAGTTGGGAATGTTGAATTATAAAAAAGTAAATGTCAATGGTGTCTATTTATTACGTTACATACAGCCAAATTTAAAGTCTTTCATTGTCCCGCAAACTTTTTGCCCAACTAGTAAGTGGAGAAACGGAGTCATGTGAAAGGGAAAGTTTTCACAGGGCTGTGAACCCCAACAACTCTTGGAACCAGTTTTAGGAGCAATAAACTTTGACTGGGTCATTGCAGTATTTTATTCATTTTTAAGGCATTCTGTTGTTCTTGGGGCCACTGTTCTGCTGCGTGACCCAGATTTTAGTTTTAGCTGTTGGACAGATGGCTTTACGTATGGCTCTAGAATAATTTGGTATATGGAGGAGTTCATGGTCGACCATACCTGCAAAACAAGCCCAAAATCATCACCTCCACCACCGTGCTTGACAGCTGGTATGATGTGTTTTTGCTGATATGTTTTCTTCAGATGTAGCTTTGTAACTCTAAGTCGTGCTGAGACGAGACCTTTTCCCGGAAACCTTTGCAAACAAGCCATGTTTGTTCAGTCTTTATCTAATTGTACAGTCGTGAACGCTAACATTAAACATGCTAACTGACAGTCTGACACGTAGGTTTTTGGGTTTCTTGCACTGGCTCCACAGTTTGAACATTTGTCTAGCAAGCAAAAGGTCACCATTGATGAGTATCCAGTGTAAAATTCAGAGTTATCCACTGTGGTGACCCTTTGTGGGAAGGGAGCAGCCAAAAGTGGCTTCTGACCATTGCATGGTCTGACCTTGAGGAATTTGTTGGGACATCCGCTCCTGGATTCTTTTATTGTGTTTCCACAAACCTGAATGCTTCAACCTGCCAAAATATCAGCTTTTATAGAGCTGCTCACGCGCGCTGATGATCAGTTGATTAGCAGCACTTGGCTGCTACTTACCCTCTGCACTAAGGGTGCACTTTACTCTTGCAGTTTCCCTGGGCTGCATAGAGTCCTGTGAAAACTTTTTTTTGCATGACTGCATTTTACATTGATGCTAAAAAATAATTTACTGCTGGTGCCTGTAGGAAGGTCAGGGAACAAAGTCACTTAGAGTCATCCCCTGGGTGAATCGACTGGCAATCTTATTAGCAATGCTGCAAGTGTAGCTAATGGTTAAACAGAAGCAATGTGTCCCTGGTCCTCTGAATAATCGATATAACACATGTGATAAATGTTAGGGGTTTGTTTTGTTCTTTTTTTGTTTAAGAATAGAAAACCAACAAACTCAGTATTATACATAGTTTAAAAAAATATTGAGTCATAAAAGAGATAAAAAAGAAGGAGTCTGTACTTTGTCCTTGTGTTTAAACAACTTATCAGCCTCTTAGATGATTATGGTAGCTGCTTGTAGCGGAGAACCAGACGGCCTTACAATACAGCAGATACCATTTTTACCTAAATCGGATCTAAATGGACTCATAAACTCAATCTGTGCTTTTACAGGATTTATCAAACATGTTTGTCTCCTGAATCTCAGTTATTATATCACAGACATGATATACAGCTGAAACAATGTCTGATAACATGGAATGAATAGTTGATTAATGATAACAGTTAACATTAGAGGACGTTTGGGTTTGTTTTTAAAGCAGACAGCTACACAGAGACACTACACTGTGTTAGTCATTTATTAGAAAATCAGCTTTATTGGATTATTGATTCACAGGTTTTGAACTGAAGTTGTAAAAGTCTCTTTGCCTTTTATAACAGAAAACTGAACATCTTTGTACTTGTCAGACTGATGAGACCTCTGAATAGTCCGAATGTGACTCAAACAGTTGCGATCCTAGATGTCCTGCAGTATTCATCACGTTGATTATAAGTCTATTGTAAGGCTGGGCTCTCTTTGCTGGAGGCTTTGTCCAAAATGGGGCGATAAATGCGACCCAGACGCCACAGCCACCCGCCAACATTGCACAGTAGTTGCGTAGTGATGACACAGGCCATTAACTCCAGTAAACACCGCTCTAATCTTTACCAGATAACTATATCAGCCTCCTGTTGCACTCCTCATGTCCCCACTGTGCCCATCCTCCATCATTACTATCTCTGCTCTCACACACACACAAAGCAATCCTTCATTCAACTGGTGGAGTCGAACAGAGTTCACAGGAAATTATTTTTAGCTAGAGAGATTTACCACAAGTAAGGCTGCTGCGGAAAAGCTTTTTGCTTTGGAAGGACAGTGAAGAGAATTCATTCATAATGACATGAACGGATATCTTCAGCATTTTAATGTTGGAATAAGCCCGATGGGAAAGTCATAAAGAACTGTCCATCTGTTCCAGAGTCTAAAGACACGCATGTTAGGCTGGGTGACTCTGATTTGGCCATATCTGTGGATGCGAGCTAGATAAAGATCCTAAAATTCCCAGAAGAAAGCGCTGTAATGTAAAGACCTTTATGTTCTGACTCAGACTAGAAAACCACTGTTTAAATGCCAGTCCATATCTAATTCATCTACTCAAAGTTGTTTCATTTTTCTCCATCTTCTTAAAATAAGTAACAGGGTTTGGATGTAAGGTCACATAACGTGAACTTCTTTCTCACCGATTTAAAGTCTGATCAAGATTTAGTGACGTTTGAATCGGTCTCTAACGACATTAAAAAATATGCTTCACATAGTTTCCCAGAACCCAAGATGACATCTTTGGACAAAAATCTCAAAGTGATTCACTTGAAATCATTTTTGACAAGGACAATCCTCACATCTGAGAAATGACGACGGTCATAATTTGGTCACTAAGGTAGTTAATCTGCAGGAGCTCTAATGCTGGATCAATATGATCCAAAAGCAGATTTAGTTTAGTTTTTGCGTTAAGCTTTTATTAAATAATACTTAAAGATGTTTGTTTTGGGGGTTTTTTTGGTTTTTTGTTTGAAGCCATTGCTTACTGTAAACATCCAGGCTGGGGGGAGGTAATAATGGAAAATCACTTTGTGGTTGTGAAATGTCAGATTTGGAGATCGCCGTTGTCCTGGAAGTCCCGTTTTCCTGGTGGGAGGCAGGCAGACTGAGAGGCAGTGACCCAGGCATGGAGGCAGAGTCTAACAGCACAGCTAGAGGAAGATAAACAAGCTGCTCTGTATTGTTCTCTTGGTATCACTGAGAAGCTGTCAGCCTGAGTGATTGAAGGGCTCAACCTCCCAAAATAGGCCCTGCAAGGCCGCGCTGCCTTTCCCTTCCACCCTGTTATAAATAACCTGTGTGTGTGTGCGTGTG
>NW_024582565.1:1029312-1069537 GCF_018398535.1 Haplochromis burtoni
GTGTGTGTGTGTGTGTGTGTGTGTGTGTGTGTGTGTGTGTGTGTGTGTGTGTGTGCGAGCAGCCTGTGTTCATGCATTTCATGTTAGTGTGTGTTTTAGATAGTGTTAAGAAAGAAAGAGTGTGTGCAAGCAAAGGGAGACAAATATGAGAACTGCCAGAGCATTCTTAGAAAGTGAAGCCACTGAAAACAATGACAGGAGGTCTGTGAGGCTCACAGCCAATGGGTGACAGGAGCCCAGCGGTCGAGACCCTCGACCAACCACTTCTTCTAACACACATTCCCAGTTTAGAGTCTTTAACCTGCAGTAAACTCCCACTCCCTTCAATTTCCACACTTCAGTACTGCACGTCGTCTGTGCACGTGCATGCTCCCATGCCTTTGAGTCATGTTAATGTTTGGATAGGGGCTTGTAAATTACCACCTGAGGGAATATCCCTAGATCATTAGTACTATACTCTGTTCAACAGGTGTGCCGATCGGGGTAAAAGTTTCAAGCAAACATATGACGGCACTGCAGCATCAGTGCAAGCAAATCACTCGGGTGGGGAGGGGATTCGTTTTCTTGTGTGCGCTGCCGAGTAACAATCAAATAAAAAAGAAAAGTTACTTCTTAATAGGACAGCGGAATAAAACTGTCAGAAAGCTTTCTGCTTCTGACTGGATACCCCCAAAACCTCAGCCCACCCAGGCTGCTCTCTCTTCTCTCCATCTCCATTTCCAGTAATTCTTCTGGGTCCAGTAACTCTGTTCAGCTAAGAGCCATCTCTTAGTTTACACTCAAAGAGTTTTTGGGTATCCTTATTTGAGCTGGCTGCTCTCTCCACCCGTCAGCCGGGCTCCACTCTAATCCGCCAGTGTGCGGTTCTCGCCTTTGATTCAAACGTGCCCTTGCACTTGGCTTTAGACTAATTTCAAAGTAATGGATGCTCCAGCATGTACACACTCGCACCCAGCCGACAAATTGTGCCAAGCTGCGGAAGTCACACTCGCAAAGACAAACAGATAGCTCGCAGCTCGGCACAGTGGCGTACAGTCTCGGGCTGGCCTCGGACTGCTCCAAAGTATTCCTGCTATGCTCAGCACACTGCTGACCTGATTTCCTATCCTGCTTCTCATCAGAGCGGGATACCTAGAGAGAGAGAGAGAGCAGACAGAGGCCAGAGAAAGAAGCTCTTTCTTCAGCCAAGAGACTCTGTGTGGAAGAGGCATTTTGGTTTATTGTTCTAGCCAACCTGTCGACTCGCTCTCAAGAGGGAGGAGTTTTAGGGTTCAAGGGAAGGTCAGAGGTCATGTTGACTCTCAGGACCGTTTAGTAAGCAAGGAGAATAAATTAACCCTCCTGGGAACGTGCAAATATTTACAGCTGACATTCTCCCCTCTCAACAAGTCACTGTAGAAAAAGTTTTATTAGGAAAGCTGAAGTGGAAAGGCTCTTGAAGCAAGCACCAGTTTTGAGTTTTCTTGCATGACTTTGGGCCAACTCATGCAGAAGACGCCCATGCTCTAATATGACATTACTGGTGCTTGTGTTGTCTTTTTGTTGTTGAACCAAAGCAGACTTTAGAAATCAAGAGGCAGTAAAAAAGAAAAGCTGACAGAAAAGCTCAGGGTGTGCCGTGAATCTGCACCGAGAGACTTCCAAGATGCATGATGACCATTTAAAACTGACAATCCAGTTGATTTACTTTTGCTTATGTGACAAAATAAAGCGTTTAGGATGTGGAGGAAATTAAAGTGATAATCCCAGGCCATTTATCACCAGTTACAGAATAAATATTATATTATTTGCAATCCAGACGTTATTTAAGATAACATTTGTCTTACAATCGATTCGGAGCCCTGCACTGTAAACTGAAGGTACAGTGCAAAGTGTATTCATTCAGAAATCCAGTCCACCAGAATTCATTTGTTATATACCAGTCGTCTTCAGTGCACACTGAATAAACATCTCTGTACACTGTGCAGAGACCGGTGCAGCCTTGGAGGAGTAAGCTGAGGAGAGGCTGACCTCGGACTTTGACCCCAGGTTGTTTTCAGGAGGTAATTCAAACCTCCCGAGGGAAAGCGAGACGGACCAGTCGGTTCATACGGGTCTAAGGGAGGGGAGGGTGCGCTGCCAAGTCTTTGGCATAGATGTGGTTTCGGGCATGTTTAAATGATGCAAAGGTTTATTCAGCTATTTCATAACTGTTTCTGAGTGTGTCATGATTATTTGTTTTAATCATTTTACACTTGCGTAAGTTTATTGGAGAGGGTGTGTGTGTGTGTGTGTGTGTGTGTGTGTGTGTGTGTGCGTGCGCGCGTGTCTGTGTGGTCATATCAAACGAGCTTAACCTCCTCTTTGTGTGTCTTTTTCTTTTTAGTCAACTGAAAAAAAGTATTTCAGGCACCTTCTAAAGAATAACAGAACAACAACCAGACCCCCAAAGTCCACAAAAAACATGCTCTTTGCACACACTGTGAAAAAACTGAATTGTGAAACTGACAAGTTGCACAGTTGGCAAAATGTATGTGAAGGAAAAAGAAAATCCTCTGACATATCTTCTTTAATCCTACACAGCGTCTAATGACTAGATGGTTTCCCGTCGTGCTCAGGCCTCAGATAATATTAGAGTTTCTGCTGAGGTTGGACTATAATTCAAACAAGGCTGTCAGCACCTCCAGGGCCCCACATTCACCTTGTATCATTTTGGTGTGTGGTAATTCAGTTAAATGCAAATTTCAGTGGGAATGTCCATTATTCAGACACAGTATCAGCTCAGATGTTGGGGGCCTCCTTCACAGCCCAGCATTATTAACCAGTGTTGCGTCTCTGTTGTGTAGAGCTCTGGGCCCCCCAGCATCACAGTTTGGCTGGGGCACTGGTGCATTTCTTTGCAGCATTAGGTTAAGTTGGTCTTATTTGAAATTCTATGCAAAATTAAAATAATGTGAAAAGCATTAAATGCATAGAAGACATGATATAAATCAATATAGATGGCAGTACAAAATACACTTCATTAGGTTCACCTGTTCAACTGCTTGTTAACGCACATATATAATAGTCCAGTGGCCTCCCAGGATGTCAAGTGAATGCACTTGATAACTGCCGCCACTTCACTACGAATTGAAGTTGGCTCCAAAAGCGAGTCAGTCTGATATTAAAATGCACAAATCTACAGCAGAAATAACCGTGTTTACAGCCTGGTATACAACACGTTTAGTTTCTATAGCTTGGTTTTATTTAAAGATACTTATATTGACCAAAATATCAAACTTGAGGTTTAAAAACAGAAGTCATAAGTCAGTACCTTTTTTAACTGTCTTGACCAAGAACCTGTTTCAGACGTTTGAATCTTGTCTATACATGTAGATTTGCACATATATATGTTGATGTGCCAAACAGAAACGGTCAGTAACACGCTAGCAGCAGTGTAAGATCAGTTTTATCAGGGATAAAAATAATTTAGCAGAGGCACAGATATCAAAACCAGTTGGAGGGTAGGGTGAAGGGGGGATAACTCCATCCACTCCTGCAAACTGCACCCAGATTTTTGGCATATAGGCATGTTTGACTTTAGCAGTGAGCTTGAAACACTGCCTCGCAGAGCATCACTGTAGACTCTAAATCTATGTTGATGTATTTTTGAACTCCACTTACACAGGGTGTGCTTCCTACAAATGTCAGGGTCCCTTAACTGACACAAGGCTGTTTGTAATGGGTTAATTCAATTAGATTTAACAAAATATACACTTTAAATAGTAATTTCTTGCAGCGGAACAGTCAGTATTTAGGTCATTTTAATAAAGTTTGCATTCAAGCAGTATTTAAAGGGAGAACCTGAATGTTTCAGTCACATGTGCTCTTAATTGAGCCTTATGTGTAGTATGAATAGCCATGAGGGAGGCATTTATCTGTAGAAAAAAGTTGTAAAGCCCCCTATAAGAGCATTTATGGATGACCTCACCAGGTCACCGGGGGTGGATGGATGCTCCAAGGACTCGAAGAACTCATCAACTGGTCACAGATGGATTTCAAGCCTGCCAAGCCTAGAGCATTAGTAATGAGGAAGGGGAAGGTGACTGACAAGTTCTGCTTTAGTGTGGGAGGCATCCCGATTCCATCAGTCACAGAGAAGCCTGTCAAGAACCTTGGCAGGATGTTTGATAGCACCCTGAAGGACACTGCAGCTTTCCAAGTGACCAACAGTGAGCTGGGCAACTGGCCCTTAGCAGGATAAATCAGGGCTGCCAGGAAAGTTTAAAGTTTAAAATTTACCTGCATGGCATCTTGCCTCAACTTGTCTGACCACAGCAGGTCTATGAGGCTCCACTCAGAAGGATTAGCCACTACCTGCGCTGGTGGTTGTAACTACCCTGAAGTCTCAGCAGTATTGGACTTTATAGCAGCAAGAACAAGCGGCAACTCCCTCTTTCAATAATCAGAATTCATGGTCACCCGGGCCAAGTAAGTGATTTTGTACAGGGACTCCAGCAACTCCAGCTACAATAAAGTCTCTGCAGCAGGCATCGAGGTCAGAACATGGAGGAAGTGGAAGGCATGTGAGGCCTAATTCTGGCTGGAGCACAGCGAGTCGGTGGTAAAAGTGGCATCAGGGTGAGCAGGGTTTAGAAACTTTCCTTGGCCTCTTTATAGCAAGGCCCAAGGGCAAGAAAGATGCCAGCTTCTCCAAGAAGAGGTTCGTGTAGGGGTTGAAGAAGGCCACTATTGCAGGTCATTAGGGATACGGCGACAAGGAGCATGGATACCATGGAAATAGATGTTGGACCTGGATATGATTTGATCCCCACCAGATAAGTTTCCTGATTGAACCAGGGAAGACCCAGTGTTATCCAGACGCTTTGCAGGCCAGCCTCTCTACGTGGCACTGATAGAGACATGTAGAAATTTCCAAAACCTTAGAGCCATCAAGAACACCACACATGCAGCACAAAAGAGATCAAGGTCCCCCTGGCTGAGTTGCCTGGCCAAGGGTGTTTGATGTTGAAACACCCAATGATCCCAGACCTGATGACATCACTGATGATGTGTCCAAGATGCATCCAAAAATCCTCAAAAGAACCATAAAACCTATGAAAATCCAGTTAAAAGTTTAAAATCTGTGCCCTCCTCCACATTTTCCAAAACTGTTAAGCGTAATCTAGACCCTGGACCTTATTTTTGACACCGCTGATCTAAATAGCTGATATGAGGTTGTTGTGTTGTATTTGAGCTGTTTTGGTCTGTTAAATTTGCTGGTTTTGTTGTGAGTCTGGAAGTAAGTGTAAACCTATGATCTCAGTGTCACTTTGTCACTTCCTGTTTTACTTTGAAGGTTGGTTCTCTTCTCGTTATAGTTTCACTTCCTGCATTTTCCTTCCTCCAAAGGGATTTTCTCCCCTACACTTATCAGACTCCTTTGTGTTTAATTGCTTTCACCTTTGCCTTCATCCCTCCTGTTTCTCCTCCTGAGTCAGTCCTGTGTGTGTTTGTGTGTTAGTATAAAGTCCTGTCAGTTTACTGTATGCACAGGGCTGTTTGCTAACCTCCCCAGATTGTACATGCCCCGCTTTTCCTTTTTTTCATGTGCCTCTGTGAGGTTATTTCCTTGAGTTTAGTCTAGTTTTCTGGATTTTGCTAGGAGCTTTGTGTAGCTCATTATTTTCATACTTTTGTTTGTGAAAAATGTTGGATTCCTGACAATCAACATCCTTGAGATTTCCCAGGTAGTCCAGCTTCCTCTCAATGACATTCATGGGGTTAGGTTTATAGGTGAGTAAACTGAGTGGAGGTGTGATTGTGAGCATGAATGGTTGTCTGTCTCTGTGTTAGCCTTTGACAGAGTGGTGACCTGTCCAGTGTGTACCTCACCTCTCGGCCTATGTAGCTGGGATAGTCTCCAGGCTCCCCGTGACCCCAGACTGGATAAGCAGAAGAAGAAGATGGATGGATGGATGGAACATCTTTATCTCCTCTGAAACAACTTGTTATACTTCTCTTTTTCTAGTTTTCTGAATCTGAAGAAACTGTAATTCCTAGTTTGTTTTTTTTAAATCAGTTAAGCGAATCTTTTCATGTAAAGTGCTCTTGTCTGGGAATCGCTGGCACAGACAACGTCAGTGAAACCTTTTGAATTAACCACTGCCAAGTCTGAGGCATGTTTTCTTTTGGAAAAGAGTCATGTGATCAGGCGTGACAAATCATGTAAGGACAGGGAATGATTGATAAGACCAGAACCCGGGCAGCGAACAGAGCCTATCAAGTTCTCAAACAGCAGCGATTCCAAAATAGTCGGTTTTAAGTTTCCAGAAGTGTCCCAGCTGAGTGAATTCAAAGCGTGAGTGCAGCAGCTCGTCCTTACAGACCAGCAAAGTGAGTTAACTTTTGTCCTTTAAATGTACAGCAGCGACCGAACATTATTCTCATCTGATGTGAGCAGGGTCTCTCATCAGTGCTCCAGATCTCCATAAAAGAACAATACAGGAATTCAGCAGCAGCAGCAGCAGTTAATTGACGCACAGGCTGTGATACATTCTTTAACCAATCGACCGTAAACACATAGAAGAGCTTATTACCCTTATACTACTTATTCTCTCTGTGTCTTCTGACCCCAACATGCCCGAGCTGTACCATACGTGCCTCCTGACACATACCATGAATCGTGCTGTTTGTTGTGATTATGCGTATATACTGTAGGTGGCCCAGTGGCTTCTCTGAATGAGCAACAATTGCTCTTTGTTTGAATAATTGGAACAAGGTTATTTCAGCAGTTTCGTCAGCCAATTAGGCCCCGACTGAGCTGACCTCTCCCTCTCGTGTGCTTGTCTCGCCAGCGACCCCTGGAAATCGTCATTAGAGCGCTCCTCCCATAGACGGCCTTATTTCCCTCTCTACCGTACACCCCCACCTCACTGCCTCCTCTTCACTGCCTTGGCAATAAAGTCTTCCTCTTTGAGGTGTACTGAGGAGCTGTGCTTGCAGTTTCTCAGAAGTCAATTTCAAGCTGAAATACTTTTAGTGAAATAGTATCTCTCGTGGCTCTCTCAGCGTCATCCAAAGTAGACTGTAAAGATGTCAGTCGATTTTTCTCCTCTGGCTCTTTGCGCCCTTTTCAGAGCACCAGTCCCGCTTTGATCCAGACTCTGGCACAGGATTGGTGGAATGGAGCAAATATTGACTCCATCTGAGCCAGACAAATCACTCCCCCTTCCTGCTTTCTTTTTCTTTCAGTCTCCTTTACACTTGCTCAGTTCCCGTCTAATCTGCCATTACCTCTTTCTCTCACATTCCCTTTCATGTCTTTTCTGCTGCTGCTTTTCTTTTCGCCCCCTTTGTGTCCCTGTCTGTCATTTTCTCTCTCCCTCTCCCTCTCTCTTCTCTCTCCAGGCTTCTCAGGCTGTCGGTACTGTTAGGTCAGGCCTCCTCCCCTTCTCAGCTGCCCGTGAAGCTCTCTCTGTCTCACTTTAAAGCTACTTTGGGTTTCAACACCTGCCTGTGCTGTATGTTCAAATGTTCAACTGCATGCTTTTGCCTTGAGCCTAGAACGTGCTGCCTCATCTGAGAGTGTGCAAACATGCACGGGCATCATGTGAAGGTATTCGCGACGGTACGTGCCAACACGCTTTCATGTGATGCTCATATGTGCTCCAGCCGACTGCAGCGGAGAGATCAAGAAAAGAAAAGCCTTTTTCAAATTAAACTTTCATAGCTTTCGCTCTTTGTTTGCTTTTATGTTTGCTGCTGATGCAACCCCAGTTTTTTTATATGTGCAGGTCATGTTAAACTATTGATGTGCACACTCACTCCAGTGTGAACTATAGAAGACTAAGGCTGAGGCAATACTTCTGCAAAGTTACGTGTAGACATGTTTGCAAACCAGAGCAGAGAAAGAGCTTACAGGTTACCCAAAACCTCAACGTTCTGTTTAACTGTCTGTTCAAAACATTGTTGTTTTTCCTGAGAACCGAGGAAAAAAGAATCTTTTTTGTGATTTCCTCCATCCTTGGTGCTAAAAGAGGCCACCCAAACACATGAGATATCAGTAGAAAGCCCAGGATGTCTTCTATTTAGTATTTGGACTTAGTAGCTCAAATAAGTCAAAAGACAGATCAAAAACAAATGTCCGTTACAGAGGACATAAATGAATAGGCTGCTTCTCAGGAGGATATATTGGGCTAAGATCACAAAGTCCAAATACTACATTACACATTACACAAGCATGATGATCTTCATCATAATCTTCATTTATGTGACGCCTAGAGAAATCTGTTCTGGCAAAACTTGTGTAAAAATATTGGAGCGGCAGACATTATCTTTCGGCAACCCTGATGCATCCACCAAAATTTGTGCCAATGTGTGGAAGCTTGTTTCCTCCGCTGAAAAAAAACAAAACAGAAAAATGTAACTTTTTCTGTCCATAACTCAAAATTCTGAGTTGTTGTGTCAAAATTTCAACTCAAGCTTTAGAGAAAATTCCTCAGAATTTTGAAATAACTCAAAATTTTGACTTTGCTTCACCAATCAGGAAGTGGATTTTTTTATTTCAGTGATAGAAGCAACCTTCCATACCAACGCATATGTTCATGCTCAGGGGGTTGGGAATCGCATCTGTAACCGGAAGGTCGCCGGTTCGATCCCAGGGCTCTCTGTCCTGGTCGTTGTGTCCCTGGGCAAGACACTTTACCCTACTTGCCTACTGGTCTTGGCCAGAGGGGCCGATGGCGCGATATGGCAGCCTCGCTTCTGTCAGTCTGCCCCAGGGCAGCTGTGGCTGCAACTGTAGCTTGCCTCTACCAGTGTATGAATGTGAGAGTGAATGAATAGTGGCATTGTAAAGCGCTTTGGGTGCCTTGAAAAGCGCTATATAAAATCCAATCCATTATTATCTGAGAATTGTTTTACTCAAATCTGACACAGTCCCAATGATTATTACATTTTCATTTTCCTCTCAACTCTCTATAAGTCCATGTGATGTCCAGCTGTGCACATGTGGTACGTGTCCTGTGAGTTCACAGTGAGTGAGTGGGTTTACCTGCCTGCTGCCAGCTCTGCTTAGGCAACATTCTTAAATGGAGCAGTCAGAAGAGTGACCAGATCCCAACAAACTACATGTGTTTGTGTGGGACAACTACTGAGAGGTAGCCTGAATGTCTGAATTGTATTTCACTGTTATTTCAGCTGCTCCTCTGTCTGGTAGCAGTTTTTTGGGTTTCTGTGTGCTGCAGATTGGCATATCTTTTTTGAGCCATATCTGACAATTTTAGCACTTTGACACATAATGACACAGACATACTTTAACAGAAATGTCCTGGTGTGGAATTCAAAAATACCTCCCGTGAAAAAAAGATAAAAACAATATTTCTCAGAATATAGCGCTGCTTCATTTTTTGTGGTAGTTTCCATCATATTGAAGAAAAAGCAGAAAAGCTTGTGACAGTTCGTCAATGAAGTGCAGTCCCACATAAAGAGGGTCATCTGGTCAACCTGGTAGTGAAAACACTGCTGCATGCTGCATGCATAACTTTGGATATTATCCAAAGGTCATGTGTGAAAACTGTGAGGAGGTCACCTTTGAGGAGGCACAGAGCGTCTGGAGGTGGGGCATGCAGAGGGAAACCAACAGAATATTTATGATGGTGCACAGAGGATGAATCCTCAGTGCAGGATTCATCCTCTGTGCACCATGAAAGTTTTATAATTTCATGCCAGTACATCCAATAACTGCTGATTTATTTCAGCTTGGATGAACCAACAGATGAAACTTCTCCCTCCTCCCCACGCAGAGGTGCCTACATACATCTTTGTTGAAGCGTGTTTCAGCGCTGACTCTTCTGTAGGTCAGTGGCTGAATGTGAAATGAGCTCTTTGTTATCATTACTGGAAGAGTGTTGCAGGACTGATCCTTCCCCCGCTTCCGTCTCTATCATCTCTCCGCCCTGCTGCCACCTTTAGCACACAGCGGTCCAGCCCCGAGGCCCAACCCGTCTGCTGACCTGAAGAAGCCCGGAGCCCTCATTAACCGTAACAGCGAAATGGTAGCGGGCCTACTGTTCCTGTACCCGAGGCTGAGGCGTGTGTGTTTTTTGGACTCAGGGTGTGTGTACATACTAGAAGTTTTTCAAGTGATTTATCACTCCCACAGGGCCCCGCTACTCTGATCTGCAGTGCTATTACTCAGATCAGCCAGCCGAGACAAATAACAGATCTGCTGCTACATATAGACCTCCCCGGACACATGCACACACACAAACACACATTATCTCTGTGCTGTGGTGACTAGTTGAGAGAGACATTTTGCTAATCAGGGTCCTGCGGTTGGTGGTGCGTGTCGACAGGCCGGCATGTAAGTTATTGCTTCTCAAGGATCCAGAGAAAGATAGATAGGGAAGGAAGGAGAAGAAAGACATAGATAGGGGGCAACGGAAGGGGGGGGCAAAGAGGGCTATAAGTAGTCACGGGCCAGTGGTAGCCATGGCAATGACCTCTGGCTAATTGTAGTTACTGATAGACATGGTGCTTAGAAGTACAGAGATATCCTTTACACTAATAACACACAAAAAACACACACACACGATGTACGTATAGAGTGTGTGTGTCCCTGTATTCACCCACTGCACCCGCGCATTTCTTGATTTTACATGAACTTGTTTTTTATTTTGACAGATCAGATCTTAAGCCCTGTCTGTAATGTTGTTTAGTCTTCGGTCATCTGCTCTTAGCGGGCTTTGAAGTCGCTAATCTCCATCACCATTGCCGTGTCCACATTGTTGCCAAGAAAAGCAGCGTGTCCAACTATGACTCACATGCACGCCCTCCTTTCCCGCTCTCGTTTACACCGTGTGGGCTCTTTGCCTCAGGGTAGCAGGGTGGGAAATGTTAACGAGGAGGTTCAAGAGCGGGATCAGAAGGGACCTTGAGTGAGATAATGTCTTACAAGTAGCAGGGGGCTTGATGTTGGCTCTCTGGGCTCTGATCTCGAGGAGACACACTAGAAAACGAATCTCCATCATTCCTCTTTCCTCCCGCTGTCCTCTCATGCTCTGCTTTTTCTCCGAGCTGATCCTCCTCTCATCTTTACTCTTCACATGCTCTGAACTTTCCCCGCCTCACTATTTTCAGTGGTGAGGAGATTATGTTTTTTATTAATGTGTCATGCAGCTATGCCCAGCCCTCAAGGGGCATGACACCAGCTAATAACGTAAACCAGATCCACGGATCGAGCACATATCTTTAAAAAAAAGAAAGAATGCACAGCCCAAAAATAAAGAACACAAAACAAGCTCATAATTTTAATGTTTTCGTGCCTTAGATATTGTTCATACATTAAATCTTATTTAAGAGAATAAGCGATGAAAGAATAAACAGAATGAAAGCCCATTTTCTTGTTTGTGACACTCATTCTTTCTTATTTCTTTTTGTGCAGCACATGAGGAAAAACAATGTCTCTCCCTACTGTTATTAAATTTGTCAATGTTAATAGACAGCAGATGACTACCAGTTCTTTTCCATGCAACTAAAGAAGTAATAGCTGTGTTTGTATATATACACCCTCTGCATGTGATCTAAATGACACTCTTTACTCCCACTGTCACCCTGTGAGCTGCTTGGCTGCTTGGCGTGTTCTGTTTTAGAAAACCAAACCAACCAGGATGTTTTGTTTTGTTTTGTAAATATGGTGACACATTTAAACACATTTTTCCTTGTGGGAAATCAGAAAGTCCAATCAGAAGTAAATACACCTTTGCAAGTTGGAGAAGTAAACATCGGGTATGATTTTCAGGCTCTTTTGCAGTGCACTGCGCCATAAAACATTAAAAGGGGCCCTGGACATGAATCTGAAAGTTGCTTTTTACTTTTTGTTTATTAGCATGTTTAATGAATAATGCTAACGTCTCTCTGTGCCCTTCATCCCCAGCTGGTTGAGGCAGATTCCTGCCCCTCCCTGACCCTGGTTGTGTTCTTTGAAGGGAATTCTTATCCCCCACTTTTGCCAAGTCCTCGCTCAGTGTGGATGACATGATTGTTTGACTATTGTTTGATCATCTTTACTTAGAATTTAAGTACCTTAGACTCTTGTTATTGTGAAGTAGAGGTTACAGTAATGAAGTTGAATTGGTGGTACAACTACTGAAATCTTTGACGAAAAATAGACTGGACTTTACGCAGCAAACTCCATTTACCCAGTCATTCACATACACAGCAGTGCACACTTATTCTACACATATAGTGTTTTTTAAGCTAACACACAATCACACACACACACTAATGGATGCATCTGGAGCAATCTGATGTTCAGGATCTCACCCAAGGATAGTTAGACTTGCAGGAATTGCAGGAGAAACAAACCACCAACCTAACAGCTGGTGGACCACCCAACCAGTCCACCTCCACCACACAGCTGACTGTCAAAATACTCTGTTACAGCAAAAATCCTGCATTCATATCCTCTGTTAAAGTACAGAAGTATTACTTTCAAAATATATTAAAGTACCTAAAGTAAAAGTACTTGCTATGTGCAATATATAATGGCGTCATTTTAATTACCTTATTTACTGCTAAGCTTAATGTAGTAATATTGAAAAAAGTGATCAAGATCATTATTTCAAGTATTTGCCAATAGTTATTGATTGAAGGAGTTAGGAAGCGATCATAGTTCAGGTGTCATCTTACTTACCCTGGGAACAAATGTAGGCCTCAGCTTATTTTAAAGACCTAAAACTACCGTATCTCCCCAATAGAGCAGTTTGCTCGCAGACTGCTGGTTTACTTGTGGTTCCTGGTATATATATATGAGTAGAATGGGAGGCAGAGCCTTCAGCTTTCAGGCCTGCGAGACAGACACCCTCTCTACTTTTAAGATTATGCTTTCCTATTTTAGATAATGTAGTTAGGGCTGGATCAGGTGACCCTAAATCTTTGATTATAGAGTCCAAAGAAATTGAAATGTAACTGTCATAATGCATCTTCACTAAAGGCGAGTTCTCTTATAATAAATGGAAAATGACCAGAAAAATATTTTTAACATTGTTATTTATAATTATAATGCTCTGTTAAGTATCCTAACACACATAGAGAGACACACCTGTATTCACCTTGTTCCTTTGCTTCTTCATTTACTTCCAGCCACGACTTGGAGTCAGATGTCTGGGAATCCACTTCACCGAGAGCCCCTGCAGCAGCTACCCTCTGGCTAAGCTTGCTGAGCATTTTCTCAACAGCTTTAATGTTTGAACTGTTTTCATTTTTGTGGAAAAGAAAAACAACAACAACAATGTGCTATGGATCAGTGAATTCTCGCAATTGTGTAATTTGAAGATAAATAATATAACACATATTCATGTTTTTTTGTTGTTTTATTGGTCATTTTAGTGGCATAAAGACCAACTTGTTAATGTATTTGTTTTTTCATTTATAACTCTTGGCTGTGCCCCTAATTGTGCATGGACCTCTGGCCTGAGCTCATTGAATAATCCGGTGGGGTGGGGGGTGGGGAGATAAGCAGTAACCCCTCCTTTAGAGACGCCTCCTGGTACCGACTGGAAAGGTTGGTGGACTGCAACCAAACATACAGTTTTCACATCTGCTTCCAACCAAAGCTCTTGCTCTCTCTCTCTCTCAAACACACACACACATGCACACACACACAGAGTGAGATCTGTGCTCAGGGGAGCCGTGTTTCTTGGGTCTACTTATCTGAGCTCCAAATTGGTGAAGCATGTCTGGTTACAGTCTTTAAATGTGATTAAACAGTTATGAGAAAAAGTCTTTTTTTTTTTTTTGCTCCAGTAAGTCAACAGCCATATTTCATCCATGCAAAATAAAAACACTCATATATCTCCCACTTGGAATTTGTGTCTGTAACTTTGTCAGACAACAATTAGTGTTTGTGTTGGCACAACAGTAAGCTCATAATTCTTTGTACTTCCCCCTTTAAAGTGCTGCTGCTGCAGATGCTGCCAGCTCAGGGTTGTTCCTGACAGTGTTTAGATCATTACTACTGATCAGTGTGACCAAGCACAATGGGGCATTCTTATGTTAGATTGAGCAACTAAGAAAGCGGCTCTGAGAGTTATTATAGCTCAGTCAGGGCCCATAGTGAGTGTGTGTTATGAGCGCGTTTTAGGCTGGGTGGGGGGGTTGTTTTTCATGTGTGAAAGAGAGGAAGAGTGTGTGAGAAAGTTGTGTAATCTGTCCATTTTTTGTCCTGTCCCCCCCCCCCCCCTTCTCTGTCTCTCTTTCTCCCGTGCCCCCCCTGGCGCTGTCAGGCGTCACACTAGTTTATATTAAGAACCCAAAGAAGTTGTCGAGTGAACGGCACTGAAAGAGAAAAAAGCGAAACTCTTCCCACTCTCCAGAAATCACGGGGAGTGACTGTGACAGGAGGAAGGGGACAGAGAGAGAGAGAAGAGAGAGAAGAGAGAGAGAGAAGAGAGCTGAAGTCCTCGCAGGACTTTATCACGTTTCTTTCAGGGCTCCGCAGATCGGATTAGACCACTAAACTGGACTGATAATTATTATCTGTGAGCGGAGTCGGGACCGTGCGGGAGACTCTTGGAGCATGCAGCTCGGTTTGCTGTTCAGGTAAAACTTCTTCACGTCTGCTGCACCCTGCTGCTTCTCTCGGTCTGTCCGTAGAAAACACCACATGGGAGACTGAGTCCAACTTTGTGCGCAGAGTTGTTTCAGAAAGTTGTTTTTGTTTTGTGGTAAAGTTTGCGGTTTTACGCACGATGCCCTCTTGTTGCGCACTGGGCGCTGTCCAGGTAATCTGAAAGGAATTCACCCAAAGGCGACTGTTTTTTTTTTAGCTCGGAGTTCCCTCTGTCTCCTCGGGGCAGATTTTTTGGAGTTTTCTCCACTGATATAATTCTCTTTCTCCCTCTGTTCCCCTGTCCCCGCTGCTCTGAGGTTATTCTACAATGTGCCACTGTAGCGGCGAGGGAAACGTAGACCCGCGTAGGGGGTCTTTACTTCGGCCTGAGCGGCTCTGTTGTGCGGGATCTTTGTGTTTTTCGGGGGTAATTGTGTAGTCTGGTGTGGGGAAACTTCCAGAGACCGCGGCGGTGCACCACACTGGGTAGAAGGGACCAATTACTCTGACTACATGTGGCTTGCGGACTGGTGATTGTGGGGATGGTTTGGTTCTGGTGGTGAGCGCTGAAAGGTCCATCTTAGCAAGTTGTTTAGGATCGTGTTCTGGCTATTTTCCTTGTCAGATGGAAAGAATTTATCCCTCTTGTTTCAATACACTTGTCTCGGTTTCTATGATAATTATAGACAGACTTTGAAACAAGTGTATTATCTGTCTTTTTTTTCCTTTTTCCTTTCTCAATGAATAGTGAGACTTCTACGACTCATGTGAGGATTTAAACTACTTTTTCAGGTGAACAGCTTTTGCCCAGCCCAGTCAGCGACTCAACATAATCCCCAGTTGTTGCTTCATGCCCAATTCAACAACTCCAAAGCCACCCCAGCCATACAGCACGTCTTTGAACATCACACCTTCGAATTAAAAGTAGCTGAAATTACAAGATGATTTCGGATGTTGCAACTTATTGAGCCCGAGAGCGTGGCAGCTGTGTGTGTGTCTCTAAAAACCACATCCTCAGGGTGTGTACACACGCAGGGAGAGGCATGCGGAGGGAAAACGTGCTTGCTGTTAAAACCCATTAGTTTGTTAGCACCTCCCAGGCTTTCCCAGATTGATTGAGATGCTTGCCTGTGATCCTTGAAGGGGGAAAAAGAAACTTTTGTTCACACCCATTTGAGCCCACAGGCCACCCAGAGTGGGGGAGAAAGGGGCATAATTGGTTGGTAACGTACACTTAGGTCACTGGAACATTTAATAAGGTGTTTGGGTAACACTTGTAACACCTTTTAAAACAAATGTACACTGAAGGAAAAGTTTAAGAAAGCTGACAATCCCTCAACAGGGACTAATGAAAGTCTTTAAGTCTGAACATTATATAGCAGGTCATGGATTAACTGCGTGCTTTACAAAAGACCTCATTCAACCTGCTGATATTTTAAATCCTGTATATCTCCCACTTTTTTACCCTCTGTTCTTTGTCCCTCCAGGCTCTATGTGCTGTGGAGCTTTGTGGTGGTCACGACCTCCGTGACCAGGACTGCCAAGAGGAAGGTGAGCCATGAGCCATTAGATCGTTAAGTTAGCTCAACACAACAGTTTCACTTCAGAGGGGTGAAAGCTGACAGCAGTTGAAAGGACAGGTTCACCTTCTCTTAAACGTCACTCACATACTCATGTACACTAAAAGAGTTACAGGACATGAAGGCGTCCATCCTGTCCTTACTGCCCGTGAGGACGTCCAGTGAAAGACAAATAGCAAAATATGTAGTCATCATGCTTTATGCAGCTATTGTGAGACTTTACCAGTCAAAACTGAACAAATTAAGAGTTTTGGGGGGATTAACATTCCCTCTATGATTTACTTTAGCATCCTCGTACTGCAACTAGGCGAGAAAAGGCAGTCAGGGGAGAAATGCTGGAGCCTAAAGTTTGCAATTCACTACAGATCTCAGCATCTTTTAATTAAACAAGAACAGCAACCCTATTTTTAGCACTTTGAAGATGAATTTAACAGATGATCAGGCTAAGACCAAAGCGGACATGTGCTGCTTGGCCCAAAAATTCATTACAGAGTAAACAGATTCAGCAACACACAGCACCACATTGGAAACTAGTTGCTCATTACTGTTTTATTGCTACATTTGCAAGCTAAATAGGTTTTATAAAAAAAACCTACATTATTAATAAAACTGCTTTTAATGCCAAGCATGATGATGATGGACCTGTTGCATAGCTGTAAAAGTAGAGCCAGGTTCAGCTTTAGTTATTGGATGAGTTCTCTGTGGCATTAGCTTCTTTCAGGTGAACGTCACACCTGCGTTTCACCACACAGGAGGACAAAGATGCTTCTCTACCTATGAAGCAGCACATCTTTGGAAAGAACATCTCTTGAAACATACAACAACCATAAGAACCAAAGCTTACTGACTTATAATGATCAGTGTTATATTCAATCAGTCGTCCAATTTGTGCGTCGCTTCGTTGACCTTTGTGTCAGACTCCTCTCATTTGTACTGTATTGTACATGTGCACATTTCTTTCTCCCTTTTTTAGCATCATTTTTAGCACTTTATTCACGTGAATGTTCTTTGTAAAGAGCTGCATTTTTATCTTGAAGGCCACAAGCCAAAATGTGTCTCTCTGGCAATAAGATGAAAGCGTAAGATGAAAGAAGGAGGAAAAAGTTCTCTTCCACTGGAAACCCACAGTGCCACTAATGATTAAAGCCACTCTTTAACTGTAATCTGGCCGTGTGAATATTGTTTTTAAAAAACGGCTTTAAAGGGCAAAGTCCCACCAGTGTGATCTTGGAAAATGACTGCGCGGAGGGAAGACATATCTGCACCCCTGACTGGTCCAGGCCTGGTAGAGGAGCAGTGTCGCTGGAGTTTAACCAGTAGCTCCAGAGGTCGATGGTGGCTGCTGTGGGGGTCACTGCACGGAGCTCGTTAATGGTCCCAGTTATGTGGCAGCTGTGTTTGATGTCACTCATTACCACAGCGCACGCCTCCCCACTTCCACACACACACATGCGCGTCTCGACCCCCTCCTCATCCTCCTCACTTCTTTCTCTTTCTTTTTCTCCCACCCTCCTGCCATGTTACCCCAGACCAAGACAGGAACTTTCTTTTTTTTTATAATCTGGTGGCGAACTGGAGGATCAGAGCATGCCCGCACATGCGCTCAGGCTTACATTTGTCCCCTCTCTCCTCTGTCCACAAACAGTTTGTACAAGATGTTTACTTGCACATTTCTGCCAATTTAGACATGCATTTACACACTTGGAAAGAGAGAGGAGAGAAGCAGAGCACAGATTCACGTTTTGATTCGTTCTCAATGGAAACTTTTGTTCAGCTCGCATGTTTGCAGGTCTGCCAACCAGGCCAGCGCTTCAGTTATGAAACGAGAGGAGAAACATTTCTTTATGACCACAGAGGAAGAGAGCAAAGCCTGAACTGGCACCGACATACATGCATTCACACACATTCATATGTACAAACAAGACTGCACAGAGCAATCAGCCCTGATTTTTGTCATTTCTGCAGTGCGTCCATACGACGCCGGCTCCTCCTGCTCACAAGCTGCTGGCAGGTGCCCGAGTCTCTCCTAAGCCTCGGCGAAGGATAGTATGTGTAGGATTTATATTTTGGCCCCAGAGGAAGGAAATTCATGAGACTATAGCTCATCAGTGAACTCTGTTTCTGTGAAGAAAAAGGATTTCGAGACAGTTTGGATTTTGCAATGGCAGTTATTACTGAGTTAAGAACTTCTTTAAATTATTGTCAGGGTTTGCAAGTCAGAGGTGCAGCTGCTGCAGTGGTTTATTGGAGCACTTTAGATACTTAGCAAATTTTCTTTTACCTTTATAGACGTTTTTGACATTCAAATCTTTAAAAAACTAAATAGCTGCAGCAGTTTATTGAAACATAGAACGTAGAAATACAGTATATTAGAGTTTGTGCAATTCTCATGAGCTTGTAAGTCAAGATTTGGTACCTTTATTCTTAAACACAGAATGAACTCTCTGAGGCAGCTTTCTCACAGCGTCTGTAAGTAGTCTTCAGGAATAGTTCTCCAGACTTCTTCAAGGACTCTTGAAGAGCTCTTCTTTGGATGTTGGCTGCGTTTTGTTCTGTTCTCTGTCAAGATGATCCAACACTTTTTAGTAAAGTGGAGGTCCGGGTTGTGGGGAGGGTTTTTAGTGTATTTGCAGTGTGGGATCGTTGTGATGCTGAAAAATGAAGCTGTTGCCAATCAGATCCTTACCTGATGGTATTGTATGGTGGATTAAAATCGGATGGTACTTTGTTGCATTCATAATTCTATTAAGATATTAAGACCAGAGAACTTTTGTTCAAGACATCTTTAAAATTATTGCTCTTTGGAAGAGTAGCTTGAGTATGTCAGCAAAGGTGATCACTTCATCAGAAACAGTTTTATTATGTTTGTTTAAATCATAAATTGTTGCTTCATATATGTCACACTTGCCCTCTTTGATATAATGCAATTATTATTAATATTAGTAGTAGTAGTATTAGTATTATCATCATCGTTTATCTTTGATACTCCTGTTTGGATTTTCTTCCGTTGAATGAGATTTTAAGATGTCTGTCTGATCTTGGCACCGCTTTTTATTGACAGCTTGTGTGTGTTTGTGTCTCAGGTGGCAGGTCGAAGGTCCAGACAGGTGTTTGAGCCTGCAGCGGGCGTGTGGTCAACATGGGGGGAGTGGTCAGAATGCTCTCAAACCTGTGGCGTGGGCATCTCACAGAGGAGCAGGAAGTGTTTACCTCCACCTCCTCCGCAGGCCCCTCCACTATCCCACTCTCCACCAAACTGGGCAGGTTATCTTCCCGGGGGCGTCGGAGATCCTGCCGTCTCACCTGTGCGTCCCTATTATCCTCCTCGCTACCCTGGGCAGCACCACCTGCCTTATCGCTCTACGTCAGTCTCCACCAATCAAAACCCAGGATTGCCTCTTTATCGGGACACACCCGCTGAAGGAGGAGGAGGGCCTCCCATACCAGCGCAAACCAATCGATCACCTCCTTTGTACCAGCCAGAATTCTCCTCAAACAATCAAGACCCCGTGCCTCCTGTTTTCAGATCTCCCTACCGGGCGCCAGCACACGGCTACAACCAGCCAGCACGGGTCATCAGGCGACCAACCAATCCTGGAGCACTGAGAGCAGGAGGAGGGGGGAGCAGAAGGTCGGTCTCCACCAGCCGGGAGGGTTTACCTACAAGAAGGTTAGTGATTTAAAAAGAAGACCAAAAAACACAGCTAATTTTACTTAAAGAGCAACAGTTTGGGTGCACCACTGCACCTGTAACCCACCCAGTTGTGACGTAACAGCGTAACAAAACACCTTAAGGATGATGACCTATAACCCACCAAGTCAAGAAAAACAAGGTCCAAATTTAAGGATGCTAATCTATGTAAGCTTCTTTCCATCACAGTTATGGCACGTATCAAAAAAACCCAAAAAACAGAACATTTACATTTTGCCTTACTCAGCACTCTTGAGTTCGCTTTTTCCAGGAAAATGTCAAAGGAAGTGAGTTTTGCATCGCTGGCAGTAGCAACGGCGGTTTGTTTAGGATAAATAGACGGACTCGGTTGTTTGGATGGGGAACAACAGCATCGCCGTGGACAAAAACACAAGAAAAGATTGATCACTGGGCGTGAGGGAAGGTGTGATGTTACAAAGATGAAAGAAACTGCCGGTTTGTTTTCAGAGTAATGTTCGACTGACATGTTGAGGCTTCATTCAGGTGCCATTAGTTAAACCGCTGACATTGTTTAAGCATTACAGGGTTTGTTATTATGTTTCAAGCTTTGGGAACTTGCCCAGCTCTGTTTCTGGTATCTACTGTATTATTACATCATTACGTCTGTTTTTTGTCATCCAGACAGGCAAGGCATCACCCTTCCCGCTCACCACAGGCTGCTGGTTGTGTGTCGTTTATAATAAATTTACTCTGCCTCTCTGTCTGTGTGACTGCCTCTGCCTCTCTGTCTCTTCTCCTTCCTCTTCTTCATCTGCCTTTTCTTTTTGACCCTCAGGTCTTCCAGCATCCGTCCAGGTCAGTTTGGATACGGCAGAGTTCCCTTCTCTCTGCCTTTGCATCGTCAAAACCGCCAAGCTCGCCACACTGTGAACGGCACTGAAGATGCCACAGTAGCGCCCGAACAGGCTGCTCCTGAGGACATCACAGAGAGTAACAGGGGAGAGGAAGAGGAGGCTGAGAGGGGTGAAAGGGACAGGCAGGAGGAGGAGAATGCAGAGTGGGAGATTTCTGAGACACCTGCCGCAGAGAAGGTGCCCACAGTTCCCACCATCCGCCCTCTGCTGCGACCCTCTCACACCCATACACAGCACGGGAGGGCCAGAGGGCAAGTCCCACCCTCTCGTCCCTTATCACGTTCCTCGCTACCGTCTGTCTTCAGTAACCGCCAACGGTTTGACTGGAGCTCCGTCACTGCCCCACCTCCACCTGTCCCTCCTCTGTCGCGGCCCTACTCCCCTGCAGCCGGTTCACCTTTTTCCCCACCTCTCCACCGCAGCAGCCCTGTGCACAGAGACAGGGAGCTCCACCCGGCCTTCAGTCCCCAAGCTCCACCTGCCGGAAGCATCTACCCCTTACAGCACCCGCACGTCTCACACCTGGGGATGGAGTCAGGCAGAGAAGGTGGGGCTCCTCGCACATACACATGCGCAGGGCCGGAGAAGGAGTACCGCAGGTGTTTCTCGCAGGTAAGATCTAAAGATTGTGTCCAAATCTTCACCTGTGAGTCTTCAACACACAATTAATTTTCCACTTAATATACCGGCTTCACACCCAATCATTCAGTCTACAGTCTACATGCCTCCTACTGCTTCCGCTACGCCATGCCATTTGTGTATTCTGGGATACAACCAGAACACACATTTACTCCAGTGAAACTACACAAGAAAATTAAGCGCATGTGCATGTCTTTACAGCACACATACATGTGAGTATAAACACTGTGGGTGTTACTCTGGGCAAATGCACATCTGGCTCGGGCCCTGCATTGATTGCCGTCTTATGATTGGGGTTGCGACCTGCTCCATACCTATCAGTGCAGCACAGTGAGAGCTTTATCTGAGCAGAGAGCTGCCAAGAAGAGGAGCCAGAGACACCGTCGGGCTGCTCGTGCCAGATGGGCCAACTCACTGTCAACGCACAGGTGAGAATCTGGGGTCGACCTTGCAGCAAATCAGGCTTCACTCAGGCGAGAACGCCGCACTTGATTTCACTCAATTAATTGTGAGATTTAGAGTGAATATTGCGGATAAAGTTTCCGAGCAGTACAGCAGGTATTAGGTGTATCTATGGTGCCATTTCAAGCTGACCTTACTTGTTTAAAAAGGGAAAATAACTCAAAGCACAAAGGCTCTGCACATATGATAGTATTTTCAGCCATCAGCTGCATTCAGCCTGGTAGGATTACAATTGGCAAGCTTAGACGTTTTCCACCTCTTGCTATGGCTGCTGTAAATTAACAGCAGACTTCCACACAACCTTCAGCCATTGCTGCCATTTCTCAACTATCAATCAGTCAAATCTGGTCTCTGGAGAGGGCGACAGCACATGGAAATTTACATATTTCAGCTCCAGTAGCCAAAAAGCGTTAACTGTAGTCAGGCATTTATAAAAATACCTGATTTATAGACACTGTGTGATACCTGAGGATCAAATTAAAATGCTTTCGTGCACGTGGCAACAAGTATCCAAAGCTATTGTTCAGTTTTCTTAGCTTTTCAGCTGCTTTAAAGAATGATTGGAATTATATGAGGACTAAACCTTAGATACATGCGTAAAAGCTAACCTCTCCCTCTGCAGATGGAGAGACGATTAAACAAAACTGAGCACTCGAATCACGGCAAAAATACCCAGGGTGACATGTGACTGGGTTATTTATTCCAGCAGGTCTATCTTAAGTGGGCGCGCAGGAGGACGTGATAAGACTGGGCTCAATGAACGCCACACTCACATGCGCACCTACACCCTCCTGCCCCCACAGTCCACATCTACAGCTTGCTCTCATCAGAGTGGAAGTAGACACTCGAACGGGGCACTCACGTTGGCACTCACAATCCCTTGACTTTTCCCTCTGCAGATAATTTGGCAGCCTCTCTGCACTTGTCTTTTATCCCCCTATCTTTCTTTCCTTCTGTCTGTGTCCTGTTCAGTGCTCAGTCGTCCCCATTTTAAAACAGATTTAGTAGCTGGCAGAATACATGACCTGTGTGTGCCAAGAGTGCTAATAGCAGTCCTGTGATGGCTGAGCCTGACTCATTGGGTTACATATTTACCCAACATTAGCCTCTGTTTCAGCCTCTCTTGCTGCTCCAGTAGATTGTTGGTTTTATGTGTCTTAAAAATAGGTTCAAGTCCTGCTGAATGCAAGACTTTGCCCAGGCTTGTATGAACTGTATATATAATGTGTGTGTTTGTAATTCAGGGAGTGAGCCAGATCTGGAGAATGACACATCCTATTATCTATTAGGTGTGTTTGTCAAAACACGGTGTGCCTGAGGCACATTGCAAGTGTGACTGGCTGTTGCAGTGAAGCAAATGGGGAACCAAGAGAGGGACAGAGGAAGCGAGAAGGGCCAAAGGTCAGATGTGCAAGATGTGTGCGTAAGTGTCACAGCGAGGGAATAAGGGGAGGGTGGTAAAGGAAGTGACGCAGTTAAGTAGCAGTGAAAGGGAGTACTGTTTTTAGAAAATGTGCCCATAGTAGTGGGAGGGCGAGCCAAAGGGCAAGGGAAGTAAAAAGGTGGGGAGGGAGCAAGGCGGTGAAGACAGAGAGATGGAAAATGAATGAGTGTTTTGGTGTGGAAGGATGGGGACAGAGGTGTAGAAGGAGGCGTGGTTCACTGAAGCAAAACAATTGACTTGGATGGAGAGGAAGAAAAAGATTCTGCTGGAAGACGAAGTTTGTGTCAAAGGAAGAAACAGATTCATGGAAAACTGTGTGTGTGTGTGTGTGTGTGTGTGTGTGTGTGTGTGTGTGTGTGTGTGTGTGTGTGTGTGTGTATTTATGTTGTTTGTGTGTAAGGTTTGAAGCGAGAGAAAGAGTTTGGGTTCATGTGTGTGTGTAACAGGAGAAGAAGTTATTCTGTGTGAGAAAGAGCGGAGGAGAAGGTGAAATTTGAGAAGAAGAGGGGAAAAAGAGTTAGAAGCAGACGCGTCACAAAGACACCTCCTGTCCCTTCCTGTCCGAGGTCTTTCTAATAAATTTCTGCGATCGTCTAAGTGCTCCATCTTGTCTCGGTTCCTCTTTCTGTGCTTTACATGAGTGTAAATATTTACGTAGAATGACTAACAGTGAATACTTCTACACCAGAAAGTCAAGGAAGCGATCCTCAGACCCAATGATGTCATTTATAGTCACGACCGGCAGGACATCCACCTCGCACTTTCCAAAAAACACAGTTTTATTAGTCCTAGTTTAGTGTCCTCTCTCCTCCAGTTTCCTCTTAATTTATTGTTCTTGTCATTGACCTAAACCAGTGTTTCTTCCTTTACTGTATTCCTCAATTTGGAAGCCAAGATAAACTTCAGTCCTCAACAACAAAAGGCTCTGAGGTGAGATTTAAGGTAAAATCAGAAAACTCCTGCAGTGGTTCTGTGCCCACCCATCGGTTACAGAGCCACAGTTTGAGAACCACAGGCTTAAAGCAACATTATTTATGACCCTCCTCAAACCGAACTCTTCATCTTGATGAGACAATAACACAAAAGATAATGCATATAATGCTTTTATGTATTAAAATTTCACTGATTTCACTCCTATATCTGACCCACTTCCACAGCACTGTGCAAAAGTCTTGCACCACCCCTCATTTCTTTACAATTTGCTAGGAAAATGCAAAATAGTATTGATTTATTACAACATATACAAACATGCCTGGAATACTTTTGGTACTGATCCCCAACAGCACTGGCAGAAATGCTGCCCTTTCATAGACGGCTGTCGTCCCTCTCTCCTGACCTCCTCTGTACATATTATGATGATTAGAAACACAGATTTTTCAAATTTAGATTAATCACTCCATAAGTTTCCAGTAATTTTCAGCTAGGTTCTTCTGTTTGCTGTACAAATAAGTACAATTTTATTCTGGTCAAACTGCATTTTTTTGTATTGTCAATTAAAGAAATAGAAACAAATAAGATGGTTTTCTAACAGGCTGCTGGAAACAAAGTCCCTAAACATATAATTTAATATGGTTCTTTCCCATTTTGTGTGTTATGTGTAAACACAACACTGGTTCATCCTAAGTTAGGGGCTTTTTTTTATGGTTGAATGATTCATAGGTCAGTGTTAAGTGTCTTAACAAACTAAAAAAAATCCTCTGAAACTGATCTGGTACAGGGAGTGGACTGAAAATGGGAAGGTTTTCTAAACTATCGCTCAAAACCACCAAAAAAAAGTAGTCTGGTTCGTTGGAAGCAAAATATAAAGAAATGAGGGGTGTTTCGAGACTCGACACAGACACAGCACTGTGCGTTCTGGCCATCAAGACAAGCACACTCCTGTTTTCAGGCTGCTGCAGCGAGTCAGATGATCTAATCACACTCTGTCATTACAGAAGTGGTATTAAACAGAAAATATATTATGACTAACAGAGCTGAGGGGCCACACTCCTCAGCTCTAATGAGTGTGTGCTGGCCCTGCCACGCTCACTGCGGTTCCCAGGAAGTGACAAACGGACCCAGATGTGGTGGGTTGTGGCATGAAACCACACAGACTCATTCACAGGGATCTGAGCTTTATGTGCTTTAGTGCATTAGCAAGCAGAGCTACCTGCTTTTCTAGAAAAAAACAGAAAAGCAGGTGCTGCCTGCTTCGCCTGCTTTTAACAGCTACTGCGTCCTGATTACTTGCATGTTCCTTTGATCTCTTTCGGTCTGTGTTTAGTTAGCTCCCACTCGAGAGACGTAGCACTCGAAGAATCGTGAATTAAAGCCACAGAAGTACAACTGCCAAAGAAAAAAATATAACTTTAGAAAACTTTTATTTGGGGGCAAATCAATAAACTTTTAAAGCCTTTTTTGATCAAATTTGGCTGATGGCTGCATGCTTTCAAGAATTTCAATATTAATTAACGATGTAGGTTGTTATTTGTTGGGTTGCGCACTTATTTGCACGGTCATCCAATGAAATGCAGTTTTGTCTGATGCCTCCTCCATCTCCCAGCATGCTCAAGATGACTTTTAGCATCAGTCCTCAGATAACTAGAACTAAACTTAAAGCTAAAGCGAGAGTTGAGAGAGAGAGAGTTGTAATAATCTCACCATCTACGTCTTTGTTAAGATAATCAAGTAAATGTTGAAGGAATTCAAGCTGAAAGGCTCATTAGATAAAAACAAGGACATAAATAAATATTACAAAGTCATATAGAAGATGTTCCAGTAGAAACAATCTAAATGCAATATTACATCACCCTCAGGGACATCTCAGCTCTTAAAGATGAATGAAATTAAGCATCAGCAGCTCGGAGGTGAATTCACAGAGAGATCAAATATTTCCAGGTTCAGACGGTTGGACTCTTGCTGCCTCTGTCGCTCTCTCTTTCTGAGGTCCAGGTGTTATTAAGAAAGTGAGGGTGATTTCTAGGTATTAAAAACATTCTGGTTTAAAAAATATGTTGTGGATTTGTAGAGCTGCTACATGGAAAGTGAAGCATGGAATCTGGCATTTCAGTGCTTCGAGCACAGCTTTGGACTTGTTTATTGATCTTGTGGCCACAGTGTTCTTTTCTTTTCTTTGCTCAAACCCACATTTCTCCCGAGGACAGCATCAATGTTTCTCGCCATTCTCCCGCCTTAACTCGTTGCCTGTTTTTTGATTAGTGAGAAGTATTTCCTTTAGGGGACTCATGACACCCCCCGCCCCACCAGGTCATAGCTGAAAGCTTCCCTATGAAGAGGCGGCACACGGCCTCGGTCACAAGATTAGGCACAGAATGTTAATCACTCGGGACAAACCTATACACACACATATGTCAGTGTATGTCACGGATTTGCATGCACGCAGAGACTGATTAGTCGTGCTGCGAGGTGATTCATGGCTGCAGGGGCCAGCCGTCAGTTGTTTTGTCTGCATTGTGCTGCAGTCATGCTTGAGGAATGACCAGCCAGCCTTAACCTGTATTCAGGCAATTTTGCCAGCTGTGCAGGCGTGGGCTTCAGTGGTGAATAAATGAGCAATGAGCAAGATGATAGGAGTGTGTCTTCAGAGGTTTCTCTGCTGAGACACGCACGGCACTAAAGGTAGATCCCGACCAAGCTGCGGTTTGGCCTGTGTTATTGGTGGATTTCGACCTGTCACTTGTCAGTGTCAGAGTATATCGTGTCCATTATGCAGCAGTATAACATTTCTTTAAACATAACAAAACTGTGAAAGGTGTTAGAGGTATTTATCCAGCCGTCAACTTCATCTAATTATCTGGGCAAGAAGAAGGCACAGAGAACAGACAGTCTGACAAAGGATTATATATATTATACATATTATATATACACACAGAGGTGAGACACAGGCACAGGCAGTAATTAAAGTCAGACAGTTGCAAAAGAGGGAAAAGAACAAAAACAGAAAGTAAAACCAAATCAAGATATGTGAGAAAATTAACGTTTAAAGTGAAAGCAACTAAAAGACAAATAACAGAAACTTAATAAAGTATGAACATTCATATTGAGACACCAGAAACCTGCATCTGGATCCAGAATTGGTCACAGGGCTGTTTCCAGGATTTGTTTAAACTGGGGTGACGTGTCGGGGATCAGAATATTTAATAAGAAATTCAATCAATGTGAAAGACTGGTCCAAAACTCGATGGCCACAATTTTCTGTCTCGCACGCAGGCGTGTAACCCTAATTAAGTAGCTTTATAGTGCACAAGTGGTATAATTCAAATATATTTAAAGTGACTAAAGTAAACATACCCCTTATGCCGAATGACACTTTTTAGATTCATATGCAGTATATAATCAGATCATAATTATTGATTTATGTGTATTCGTTGATGTGTATATCACTTAAACGTTCCAGCTTTTATAGTATATCAATAAGTGTACTATAGTATCTTAATGGATAAGTTGATCTAAAATAATGCAGGATTTGGATTATTTGGATTAGCAAAGTAATAAACAGAAGACAAATAAATAAGGTTTAAAATAAATGCTGTAGAGAAGAAAATACAAAATTTGAAGTAAAAGCAGAAAGTAGCATAGCAAAGATTACCCAATTAAAGGAAAAGTACTTCAAACCTGTACTAAATAGAAAATCTACTAAGTGGCATTCCTAATGGTCCTGTCCAAGCTTTTATCCAATGGAACTGCCCAGTGTAGGGTTAACAGTGCTATAGTCCAATGGCGTTGGTCAGGACGGTGCCAGACAATTTTCCCACAACCCCCAACTACCACCACCACCTATTCATGAACGATCAGTTGGGCTCCTTAAACCTTAATTCCTAAACAACATCCTCACTTAAAATTAAACATCACGTTTTACTTTTCTAAAACTTCTAATTTTAACTTGGATACACAGACTTTTCTGTATTTTTGTGCTACTTTTCTTTAACAAATGCGTGCCGAGTATGGAAAGTTGAGCACAAATGCTCCAGGGACTGTTAATGATGACTATGATGATGATAATGAGCATTATTATTATTTAAATCCTTTATTTGAACAGACTGAGATCTCTTTTTCAAGAGAGGCGGGTGTACAGAAATCACACACACAAACCGATACCGACAGCCACACAATGAAGCGACACATTATACGTGATTACAAATAAAACATGTGTAAGGGTAGTTGCAGATAAATAAATATAACCTTTTGAGATGTTTCAGTGAAATCCGAGAATGTAGCTACAGAGTTTGTTTTTGCAGCTCATTCAATCCATTTACAGGCAACAAACTATTCAAAGATGAAATCATTGATTAAGTCACGTTGCCGTGGTAAGTGTGTGTTTCAGCTGTGTTGTGTTAAGGCTTCGGCTGTTGTGAATGTGTGATCTGTTTCTGTGGCTCAGAAAATATTGACCGAGACTCCTTCAGCATTTAATGTCTTCTGGCCGGTGTTCAGCTTCCAGGTTCGTTGTTGACGTGTTAATTAAAGCTGCGTTCCTCTAAGGGGCCTAAGAATGCGTATAAGTAATCTTAACTTTCTCAACTAAATGAATTGTGGTTTTCATAATCGCATTTCTTTTACAAAATATCGCGAGCTGGCTAAAAGCAAAAGGTTGCATATTTTGTTCCTCTGCAGAACTCATTAGTGTAATCTGGGTGTTTGTTTTACATTCGAGGCTTTGGCTTGTGTGGCATTTTTGTGAGTGTGTGCAGAACAAAGCCGTCACCCCGTCTGCTCCACATGTTCTTATATATGCTGCGCACAGATCTCCCCCCCAGCCTGGGCAGTAAAACACATCTATAACCTTCACAGCTACCGTACAAAAAACACTAACTGTCCCTCTTTCTCCAGCTGCATTCACTTTACTCTCACCTGCTGCTATACGCTAGTCTGTCGCTCAGTCGCAGACATTTTTTTTGATCTCTTGCCTCATTTCTTTTGTGTTTACAGCTCTCTGAGCTGCTCTGACTTTATCAGATATGTTTGGTAGTATTTCATTAAACTCGGCAGCCAGGGAGTGGGAAAGTCCACTCTGGTAGAATTTGAGTCTCATATTAGTGGTTTTGGCCTTCATTTCTGTAACACAGCATTTCTTAAGTTAATTGCTGAGATCCGTAATCTCCAAAGGAAATTAAACACACAAAGAAACAGAAGCAATCAGATGATAATCAAGGTGTTACACAAACCCACCGGTTAACCTGATCTGTGTGGGAATCTCTCCATCTATCATTCCTTATCTTGAAAGTGTTTTTGCCTTGTTGGCCCATTTAATAACCTCCTTTTCCCCCCTCCATCCCTTATGAGGAGATTCGCCCCTCGCCCTGTGCTCACAGTATACCACTCCTTACAATTACACACAAATTATCCGCCAGAACCATGAAACACCAGAGAGCACGTCGCCTTCTCTCTTCTGCTTTTCCCCTCAAACCGTCTCCGCTTTCCTCCCCTCTCCATTCGGTCCATTGTCTTTCCTGACATCCTTACACACCCTAGACTTCTTTTTTTTAGAGCAGAATCCACTCCTACCGTCTTACATTCTTTCTTTTTACATTCCTTTTCCCTTTTTTTCTGTACTGTAGCATCCCACGTCTGCACACTACACCCTGTGCACATGTGTGTTTGTTTATGGGGCTGTTGTCCGTTTAATGTTTGCAGGCGAACACATATGCCCTGCGACATGGAGCATATCCAGTTTAAAACAGGGCTCTGCTTGTTTATGTGCAGCAGAAATATTTACAACCAGAACCAACCGTGTTTCACACACAAATCTGGGCAGATTTGCACGGTCCCCTGAAAACATAAGGTCGCATACGTGCGCTGACCTTTAAGGAGCCCATATTCATTCAAATTCAGTGGATGTGGCTCGACACATTCCTTTATAAGCGGCCTTAACCAAATGTGTATCATATCACCCATAAATTATGCCAGGTTAAGTCTGTTTCTTGAGCAGCGAGGACATGCGGTAAGCCGTACCACATAAAGTTTCATGAGCTGGTTTCACACTTTGACAGAGGGGAAATATGAGACATCGCAGATACACACACTCACACACACCAGTATGAAAATGCGGGGGGGTTCAGCATCAGAGCATCATGCTTTGATGGTTTATCCATGAGAATCTTTTACACTTTGTCGCAGAGGATGGTTCACGTGGGAAATGTTGCTCTGTGAGTGAGTCTGAACCTCAGTATTCGCTCTCCCCAGACGAGCTGCTAGGAACTTTCCAGCTGTTTGTGACAGCTGTGTGCGTGACGAGAGGTTCAGAAAAAAAAATACAAGAAAGAAAAAGAGGAACGAATCAAAGAAAGTAAGAAATGAAAGACAAGAAGATTGCAGAGCTGACAGAGATTAGAGTTCCAAGGAAATATGAGAGCTTCGTGTGTGTGTGTGTGTGTGTGTGTGTGTGTGTGTGTCTGTGTGTGTGTGTGTGTGTGTGTGTGTGTGTGTGCGTGTGTATGTGCGTGTGTGTGTGCACACTCCTCGGGCAGGGTGATTGTGGTTTACCACAGAAGTGACACCTGATGAAGCTGGTGGGAGTTTTAAAACCTGTTATTTAACTAAAAATGAAAACAGTGTACGAGTACGAGTAAAAGCAGAGAGATATTACTGACTAAATGCACTGCCCTGCACGTCTTTTAGATGTTGATGGTATCTGTGGTCATTGATTTATTCTCCAACAGGACAGTGATGCCAAACACAGAGCTATCTTCAGCAAAAACAAGAAAAATTAGTTCTGTAGCAGATGGTCTGGCCCTCACTGAGCCCTGGTCTCAGCGTGATGCGGTCAGTCTGGGATTGTGAGCTCTCCAACTTTAACACACTCACCAAATACCTTCAAAAGCTGTGCAAGTGTACCAAAGACAAGTGGCACTTGTTTAAAGGCAAAGGGTGTAGTTTTTGTTTTTTTTTTTCATTTTTACAGCACTTTTCTGAAGGACTATTGATAAATGCAGAGTGATAAGGATTATTTTTTTAAAACAAAATATCACAGGACTGTGTTCAAAGGAAATCATTACATGGCATCTTAAAATTATGGATCTTGCTGGCAAGTAACTTATCAAACACACTTTAAAGGCTGATTCTGTTCATAACATTTATGGACAGAGATTCAAGCTGCCAAGTGGCATGGGCTTTTTGGTTTGGTGGCCTTAGGATCACCTCTCTTTTGGAGGATGATGTGGTTCTTTTGGCTGGATTACGTGGCGAGTCTACGCTCTCAGTTTTTCAGCCAAGTGTGAAATGGCAGGAATGAGAACCACCTCTCCAAGTCTGGTTCTCAGCTGGAAAAGGTTTCAGTTGCAACTCCGTGAGTTGCCCCAAGTGCAGGGGTCTAAGTATCTACATTCCAACCCTCACCTATGGCCACAAGACGTGAGTAATGACCTACAGAATGAGATTGTGGATACAAATGGTGGAAATGAGCTTCTTCCGAAGGCTGTGTGGGCTCTCCTGTAGAGATAAGGTAAGGAGCTCGGGGAGAGGCTCAGAGGAGAGCGGCTACTCCTCCATTTGAAGGAGCCATTTGAGGTTGTTTGGTCATCTGACTAGGATACCTCCTGGACACTTCCTAATTGAGGTGTTTCAGGTATGTCCTACCAGGAAGCAACCCCATTGTAGACCCAGGGCACACTGGAGAGATTATCTCAGCCTGCTCGGGAATGCCTTTGCCTGCTAGGTTGCTCCCTCCAAGACCCAGACCCGGATAAGCAGCAGAAAACGGATGGATTGATAGTAAAGCAAACTCTCCTCCTTTTTGACTACAGTGGGAATCATAATTTTAAAAATGAGCTTTTTGTCATATCGAGCACAACTTTAAACCAGTGGCTTAATTCCCAAAATCATCTGGAAACTATTTATTGAAGCCAAAGAGCAAGTGAGATGAAGAGTTATATGATCCCTTAGACTTCCATACAACTGGAAATCTTTTTGCAGCCAGTGGAGTCGCCCCCTGCTGGTCATTAAAAAGACTGCAGCTATAAGACAACCTGGAAGCTACGTCAATCTTTATGTCTGGAAATGAGTAATTGCACTTATTGTGGCTACTTCCTCCTATTTATAGTCTTAATTCTAAGTAGGGCTAACTGACTTCTTATTAATTAACTTGAATCAATGAGTTAGTGGCATTTTAAAGTTATGACAAGTTAAGGCTGAGCATTTACTGTACAACCATTTTTAACCAGGCAGGTTTCTAATGTGAGCCATGGACTGAGGCCCTTTTCGTAAGGCAGTAAAGATGATAAATGTGGTACAGTGAAGAAGAAACTACAGTCTAATACAAATATTTAAATTTACTTTTTGACTCCAAATATTTTTCCTGATTAGCGCAGCATTTAATGTTTTTTCTTCTTAAAAACACTTGTGTGTGGACTACAGAAAACCTCAGCGAGTCATAGCCGCTGCAGCGTAAACCAGCAGAGTTGTGTCTGCCTGATGTCTCAGCTGTCGTTTAAGTGCATGTATGATAAAAACTGTTTCCACTATACGGCTCCACAAGGACCCTTCTTAAGCGAGCACAAGCTTGACATGTGTTCTTACACACACACGCATAGACACACACTCGTACATGTGCTCACACAGTCACTCACATTCTGTGGCCATGCACCGAAAGCCACGGTGGATTTATGTGAGCAGCCGTTTCCAAAAAATCTATTATTTCCATATGGTTCTTATACTCTCGCACACTGGCCAAAGCAGCATGGGGAGTGCTTGTGTGAGTTTTTCTCCATAACAGCATAGCGTGTTTGTGCTTACCTCTGTGATGTCAAGTTAATTCTTCCCTTCTTTATTAGCTGCTTGTCCTCAACTTTTCCTCACTCCACCCTTACTTCCCCCAGGGACTAGGAGAGAAACAGCCCTCTGTGTAATCTGTTGTCTTTCACATCAGTTCAGTTTGCGGCATTAATTGTTTTACCTCTCTCTCTCTCCGTCTGCTTTGGTGTTTCTGTCCTGCAGGTGTGCCGAGGAGGTGCGCTGGACTCCAGGGCGGAGCAGTGTGCGGCCTTTAACACCAATGAGTTCATAGGTCGATTGTACAACTGGGAACCTTTCACTGAGGGTGAGAACTGAGTCAACACACATGGTAGTTTAGTGGTGAGCTGCACAGTGCATCAATGTTATAAAAGGCTTATTGGGGGAATTAAATGGTATGATGGGGGAGGCGGGGTTGGGGGGGATGTGTGTTTGAGTGAGTTAAATATGTCTCTGGTATGAGTGTGTCCCGGCTGACCTGCGCTGCTTGCCCAGCCCACCGCAATCCCTGCTCTCTGTCGTTTGAGCAGGCCAACATCTGCATGCAGCTTCGAGGGTGGTGAGAGTCAATAGAAACAGAGAATGACTGGAACCCAATCTGCTTTGATTCTTTGCACCGAACACTTTCCCTCCTCTGTTTTTCTTCTCATTTGTCCAACATCTCCCTTTCTCCCCTCCTCTCCTGCCAAGTTTCTCCTCCCAACTCTGACTAAGCACACGGATTCCTACTGGGTGAGATAAAGAAGGAGAAAGAAGGACGGGGAGAGGGAGGTGAGAGGTGATGGGATGCGAGTGTTTTGTCACATGACCGCTGGGAGCAAACGGAGACAACGTGGCTTGCGTGCGTGTGCGTGCGTGTCTTTGTTTCTTCACACAGAAGTGTGCAGCTCCGTGTGTTTGTTTACTCTTTGGTTAAGTGTGCAAAGGTTCGCAGCAGTGGAGCTTGTCTTTGTTTTCCAATGCTGGAGGCAAAGAAAGAGAAAAGGCTCAGCGGATATTTGAGGAATTTGAACGAATAGGAAGGGTGAATATTGCTTGCATGGAGCTGAGGGAATTGAGGAGGGAAAGAGAAGAGAGAAACACAGCTGTGGGATGATATCAACAGTATTTGTCATTAGAATTAGAAATATGTGCTTGAGCCTGTGTGTATTTGTGCTATTAACATATTGGCAAGAGTGCTTGTGCTCTAGATGAATAGCTTAATGGATCTCAGATAAAACAGAAACAGGAGGGGAGAAAGCGTTTGCTCATTCGTGTTTGTGTGTCCGTCTGTCTTTGCACTTGTGATTACTGGATGAGCTGGATGAACTCCTTCGACCCACACAGACACTGGGGGAAGCACAGACCCAGTAACAGTAGATCAGCAACACCACCCGGCCGGCACACAAGTACATTAGTTTGACAAATTTTGTCAAAAAGAAATACACAGTTAGCACACTAGTCCAAATATAGACAGCACACACAGCTGAGAACGTCGAGTCAGTAGAGTTTATTCATTAAAGCGGAGCACGACACGCGATCGATACAGTAAAAGTTAAAGTAGCTCCAGTTAATAGATTATTTAATGGAGCAGATGAAAGCAGTTCAAAGAGTTCTCCCACTGAGTGTTTTATCAACTTCCAGCCCACTATCTTGATTTTCCATCCTGTTTAAGTTTGCTGTTATCACTCTTGTTTTTGGTCGCAGCAGGAAGCTGTTTTTAATCTTAAAGCTCCATAAACCGACTGTTTATGGAGCTGCTGAATACTGTGGAGCAGCCGTGGAATCAAAATAGGCTGCATGCACTTTTGATTGAGCAAGGACCCCTATGGCCAAAAGAAACTTCTTTTCAAGCTGGGGTCATTTAAATTTGGAGATCCATCTCTGTTCTGGGACCTCGCCATGCTTTCATGTGCGTAGCTGGGGTGGAAGTGGCTTGCAAGGTGGCTTGCAGGTTCTAAAGTACACTACATGGACAGCCCCTAATCTTGCCACAACTGTATAAAATCAAGCACCTAGCTACTCAGTCTGCTTTTACAAACATCTGTGAACAAACGGGTTGTTTCTTAAGAGCTCACTTGATGCGAGTGTGATATTGTAATAGGATGCCACCCTCACCACAAGCCAGTTTGTGAAATTTCTTCCCTCCCAGATATTCCATAATCAGCTGTAAGTGGTATTATTGAAGAGCGAAAGCATTTAGAAACCACAGCAGAGGGGCAAACCACGTAAAGTGCTGAGGCGTAGAGCGTGTAAAAGTCACCAGCGCTCTGACTCAGTAACTCCAGCACTCCAAACCTCCTCTGGCATTAACATCAGCACAGAAATTATATGGGTTTCCATGCCTCAATAGCTCCTGTAGGTGTAATTTGTAGGCAGCCCAGTGCTTTTGGCCATATAGCGTAACTGTAGGCAGGCTAAAATAATTAAATAGCATGGCAGGTATGACATTTACCAATGGGATGCATGGAAGGTGTGCAGATCCCATCACTTGGCATGTTGATAAATGTATACTTTGTTGAGAAAGTATGAATTTAGTGCTTTTGCTCTGCCTTTCTCTTGAAACAATAAACCTCTTGAAAGGCACGCAGACAGGAGCGGGTGGGCATGGATAAAAATCCTCCTCAGTGAACCTATTGCAGTGTTGGAAAAACCCTAAATCGGTGTGAAATGAAAAAGTAACACAGTAAAGCGTACTGTCTGAGCATAGTTTAAAAAGATAATTATGAGTTTTTGTCTGTTATTTGTAACACTCATACTTGCATACTTACTTGTACTTGCAGCCAGAAAAAATAAGCCCATAGATGGCTTCAGATCATTTTTTCCCATTACCTGAGGGAAAGGTCAGAGGCCGGTGTGTTTCAGCTGAATGCCTTGTGTTTCCCAGGGGAATACAACATGTCAGCCATGAAGGCTGTTTAAGATTTCAGTCAGACTTCGGGAAGTTTGAGGCGGATCTACAGATTAATTCTGTGTGTTTGCACCAGAAGTCATCGGCGGGGCATCAGCTGGAGTCAAACTGTCTGCATAAACACACGGGAGCTTTCCTTTTACCCACTACCAGGTTTCTGTGCGTTTGTGAAACGGGATTGGGGGGGGGGAGAGATATCGCTGCATCCTGAATTGAGCTGCTGTGCGTCCTTGCCCTCTGCTTCACTTTGGGTTGTTTTAAACTGATGTGTCCTTGAGGTCCGCTGAGAAGAGGAGAGGGCTGGATGGGGGGCAAAAGGGCAACCTCTGGTAGGGGGGAGTTTATGGGAAAATAGTCAAAAACACTCACCAAAGTCCACGCTTTGGCTGCACTATGCTGCTGTGCTGTGGGGGGCAGATGCTCTAGCCAGGTGACGTCACACTCGATCAGCACCGGAGATGATCCTTTCCCACTCCGCTAAGTAAACTCTATCACATTGTTTACTTCAGTCCGGTCCCATTGGCCACAACCCAGATTTTCATATCTGGCTTCCTATCAACACGCTGGAGGCTGCGATGGAGTGCTTGAGTGTGTTTGAACACTGACTGCTGCATGTCATTTTTCTCCAGCTGCTCTCATCTGTAGCACTGCATACATTTCCAGTCAGTATTTATGTTACGCGGTGCAGTCAGCTTGTGAACGTTTTCGCCTCCAAGATGACGAGCTCTGTTATGTTTGTTCTTCGGAGTGGCGCGGCCTCGGGTTTAGAAGTGTACGTTTAAACAGTAAAGCTGCCACCGTGGTTATAAGCCACGCAAGCGATGGGCCCTGACTAATTTCCTGCTACACGCTCGGCTCTGGTTAGCAGCGATTCTATAGATTTGTAAGCGCTGCACGTGCAGGTGTTGTTTTACTTGAATATTTCCTTTTTTCAGGCCTCATCCCCTCTGTGCACACCCAGCCTCCTCTCTTCCTGTCCCACTCCCTCTCTCTTTCTCTCTCCCCGTTGGAGTTTGTTTAGATGAAGCGATAGCGGGGAAGTATATTTAGGCACCATATATTCCACTGTCTGAACACTAAGCTCAGACAGGGAGCGAGAGTTAGAGCGACAGTGGAAGAGAATGAGAGAGCAGAGAAAACAGAGAGACAAAGACGAGTAGGAAGAAACAAATGGAAGATAAAGGCTAAATTTAAAGAAGACAGTTTGGAGCTGAGACGCGCTCGAGCGTGGCTTAAGGAGACGGAGAATGAGGGAGGTGATGAGGAAGGCAGAGAGAGCATGTGTGGCGACACGTATCCCGCTTTTAGCTCCCCCTCTCTTTTCTGTCACTGTCTCCAGTCTAATCTCTCAAAGATAACTATGACAGAGAGATGGAGAGAATGAGTGTGGAGGGAGAGAGGGTGGGAACGCTGCCTCTCTTTTTCCATCTCTTTCTCTCTCTCTCATTCTTTCTAAATATGTACCATATATCTTCTCATATCTCTCTGCAGTCATCAGATGGTAAACAAGGGGGCACACCGAGGCTGAAAAAAGGACGGTTTTGCATAGTTTGATGCAATTTGATTTTTTTTCTACCACCTTATGTCAACAGCAAACTTTTCTGATAAATTGAAATCAGAATAAATTACAATTACAGCAAGACAATTAAAGGCTAGCCTTAAGAAATTAGTTCCAGGAATGAAAAGTATATAACATACAGTAGTATACTTCTTATTTATATAATATATAAGAACTATATTATACTATTCATCTATTTTTCAAATGTGCTGGTTTGAATATTTGTTAATGGCTGGTTATAAATAAGCTTTTTTCCCATTGGCATTAGATAGTTTCCATTCATCTAGTCTAGATCACATTGTCCTCAATGCGACATATGTCTGTAATAAGTTTTCCCCACTTGAAGCATCTCCTCCAACTCTGCCTAAGACCACATGATGTCCTCCATCATGTGGTCTTAGGCCTGCCCCTCTCTCGATTTCCAACAGGGATCCATCTCAGGACACAATGACATATTTTTGTACATGATAAAGTGTTTTATTTTGTCCTGTTTTCACTGAGAATTAATACAGTTTCTCTGGAAACTCTGCTGAGTCCCTTCATCGCTAAATCTGTTGCTGTTTAGTCTCTTCATCTTTAGTCCCTTGAAAAATTGTTTAAATTCCTCGAACTCCATGTTTACCTGTGTTGAAGGACTGCTGCTACAGTATCACAGTGTATTTATAAGCAAACTTATGCGCAATCTCCTGCCTTGTGTCTGTATAAAACTGTTAAAACATCAAGTCTAGATCAACTGTTTTGCTTTAATGCCCTCCTCACCACTTCCACCCACTTAGCGAGAGGAAATTCACTCCTTAACGCTGGAAATATGTGTTCCCTTTGTGGAAACATAAAAACCACAGATCTCGATCTGTACGTCAGCCCAAGCTTGAAATGACATCTTAACAGTCTACTTTAACTTGCCCTTATCTTACAAGTGGAGATTATTCATTAATATTTTTTAACGACTTCTCATCTACGATATGGTTTTCACCCCATGTTTCTCTCAGTCTATGCAGTGATCATTGCAAAATGTGATCCCGGAGCCTCGGTTCCTTTAACAGGAACTACCACGAAGGTTTTGAGTACTTCAGCAGGTGTTTGTCCTTTCTGAACTCGACGGCTTTGCAGTCGTGCCAGATGCAGTCATGAAACTGTACAGGTGTGCAGCTGACATTAAAGGTTGAGTTTAAAGATAGCTGCTCTCTGGGCCATCGGGACTGAGTAAACGATGGTAGAGGTAAGAGGGCCACGTGGCTGTTCCCTCAACCCCAGTTATCACACATTTGTCACACATTCTTTTTCAGTTTAATGCTTTTTAAGTCACATTTGAGTGATCTGGTGTACGGTGTCACAGCTGCTTTGATCCCAGCACAAGATAGCTTAGTTTCCTGCTTGTGTGACACCTGGCTGAGCAATGTGGTACTCTGAGAGATTTGAGGACCCTGAAAGCATATGGATTTCCTTTGAATGTGTGTCATACGACACTCTTTGAATCCTCACAAGGTGAAAGCAGGGCGTTGGTATTTGACCTTTACCCTTTGTTCTCCGTTATCTCCTATGAACCTCATGACTTCGAAGGTGATGGAAAGCTCGGTTTACTTTCTGCTGATGTCATGACTTGGAGTGGAAATTTTTCCATTCTGCAACAGTGTAACCATTTCGCAGCACTGCTGTATTATCACAAACAACATTTGGTTGCATCATAAGATTAACGCAGGCTTTTGAAAATTCTTTTAAGAAGAAAATTATTTATCTGTATGCTGTTTTGACTGCTCCAGGCAAAGTGGCACGGTGTTCATATATGTACAGAATTTAATGGTTTTTACAGTTTCAGAAGACGAGAATTTTCCCCTTTAACCCCGAGCCCCTCCCTCCTCTCTTCAGCTACCTCTTCTTCTCATGGAGTGAGCTCATGTCATTAGCCCTGTTTCAAACAAACATGATCACAGGCCTGTACATTCACATACCCCTACAGCTTCTTCTTAAATAAACTGCCAAACAGTGGACCCAATCACCAGCCCTTCCTCTGTGTCTTGCTCTTCATTTTAAATGAAGATCTTAACCTTTTGGGAAACAGACCCATACTCTTTCTCCTAGGACTATGATGAGAAGTTGTAGGCTACATCATACATTTGAGGAAACCAGCAACTAACTTTGTCTGGAGTTTGGTTGTGGGTGACTGTTTTATTCCTTGGTGTTTTACATGCTGAATTACAGTAACTCTGAGTCTTTCATAAAATACAGGTTACTTACACACCCTGCAGTCTGAAAAAGCATCATGTTTAGGCACAAATGGAGGACTGAAGACGGTCTGCTGATGTTGTGCTCATGCCATGCCCTCAAATATATTAGTTCTTTTTCTTCAAAAAAAGCTCCTTATTTTCTTCACATTTTCCTTTTACCACTCTGCCCTGTGTAGTTTTCTGTATTCTCCACACTATTTATCTTCCCTATCCTCTCTGCACTGAATGACTTTCATTTTCTCTTTTACCTTGAAGCGGTGCCCTTTTTCTTCAGTTCTTCGACTCTGTGTTTCCACGCACACTTCGCCCTGCTGCGTGCATCCTTTGGGTCGCACTCATAAATCTTGCCTTTTTCAAGCTTAAGATTACACCTCTTTTCTGCGTATGTATCCGCTGGGAAGGTGCAGCCATGAACAGCGGGGAAATAGCTGATCACTCTCCCTCTCAGGGGTTACATGGTCTGGCCTTAGTTTCCTGACCACATGGAAAGACGTTCATCCTTCCAGCTGTTTCTTCTCCGTGGTTGTCAGAGAGAGAAAAAAACTCTGCACACACACACACAC
>NW_024582565.1:1069557-1078736 GCF_018398535.1 Haplochromis burtoni
CACACACACACACACACACACAGAGTTAAGAAAAACATACATGCTGTCTAGTGACCCTGCTGCCCTGTGTTTCTGTGTTACAGTTGGGGCAGACAAGCAGTGCGAGCTGACCTGCAGACCCGCTGGCTATCGTTTCTACGTCCGTCAGTCAGAGCGTGTCAGAGACGGGACGCCCTGCTTCAATGTTAGCACCAATGATGTGTGTGTGGAAGGACAATGTCTGGTGAGTGGTTTCAAATGTGTGTGCGAGATTTCTTGTTTCACGTGTCTGAGTCCAAGTGTCTCCTGTCTCGAAGAGGTTGACAAAGCCCAGAATCTGGCTGTCTCAGTCTCACGTCTGGAAGCTGATTTAAACTGGCATTCAGAGTCAGGCTCTTTTTACGGCCCTTCTCGGGGCCTCTTTTCTTTGCATCTTTCCCTCTTTCTCTCATTTGCACTCTCACTCTCTGATTTTACCCTCGTTCCACCCTTCTGCTCCTGGCAGGAATCTAGCGAGCATCAGTTACCAATTTAAATAAGCAACGTTGAAATAAACACTGGCAATGGATGCGAAATGTCAACAAGATTGGACCCGTTTTTCTCCATCCCCACCCCTTCTCTAACATCTCAATTGTTTCCCAGCCACATTTCCTTCATTGTCCGACCCATCACTCACATCTTTTCAACTCCTTCTCCTGTCAGACGGAGGGCTGTGACGGGGTGCTGGGCTCCGGCTCTGTGATTGACAAATGTGGAGTGTGTGGTGGGCGGGAAACATCCTGTCGAAAGGTGACGGGAAGCTTCCACAATACCACGGTTCCTCTTGGTTACCACAAGATCCTGGACATCCCACCCGGAGCCACATTCATCAACATCACCGAGAGACGAGCGAGCCCTAACTACCTGGGTAAGCTGAGTTGCACACGCACACATTCGGTTTAGGGTTTCTTGAATAATGCTGGCCTACAGCTCCAGTAAAAGTGAAAAACTGGCGAGGATAGTGCAGATTTGCGAATGAGATTTGGCCCGTGATCGTGTGTGTGCTGGCTTTGACTGAGACCTGAGATTTTTGTGGCCTCACAGACTCTAAGCTAGCATTGTTAGAGCTCATAAAGAATCAGTCAAGTGTGTAGATTTCTGTGTGTGCGTGTGTTTCTTGTCAGCCTCCTGTTTGTTCACCACACAGCACTCCAGGGTCTGTGTTTGTCTTTTTTGGGAATGTGTTTGAGCATATGGGGGGATTTTCTAAGAAGTCACCAGACTAAACAAGGTCCTAATAAGAAAAGAAAAATTCACCCCAGTTCTTCTGACATTCCCACTCCCTCCTCCCTTTTTCCAGCCATGAGGAGTGGAACAGGAGCTTCCGTGGTGAACGGACGTTGGGCTGTGGACCCCCCAGGGGAGTATCAAGCAGGGGGCACTACCTTCACCTACACCAGGCCTAGAGCACAGGCGGAGGGGGAGGAAGCAAAGGGCGAGTCCCTCTGGGCACCAGGACCCACAAAGACACAGCTACAGCTATATGTAAGTTCTGAAAGCACACATGGACCAGCACTACAAATTTACGATTTACTCAGAGAAACATGTATACGTACAGAATATTTCTCTAATATATCTTCATGTCACTGTTTTGTGCCCGAAGCTGTGTTCTTCTGCTCTGTGTCAAGATCCCCCAAGGAGACGGAATTATTTTAGTATTGTGGCAGGATAAAGAAGGATATACTAAAGCTTATCCTGAGCCACCTGAAACTATCCAAGGCTTAATAATAACAGCGCTAACCTCGGGCTAAAATCTTATTAAAGATCAGGAGTCATGTGTAGCTTCACATCCAGTAACATCAGGATCAGAGGAGGTAAAGAAAATAGCTCTGGTTTGATCTCCCCAAGAATCACCAGCATTTTTAAGGTTTAGCGGGATACAAAAAGTAAGATATAAAAAGATTAAAACGCTGTCACCATGGCAGCGGCACTGTGATGCCGTGTAGCTCATTGCATGCTTGTTAGATGGATTAAGAATATATGCTCCCTCTAGATCCTTGCCAGTGTTGCAAAATAAATATATAAATAAATCAACTTTTTGGCACACCCTGTAGATTTGACTTAACACACAGACCACAAACTAAAATGCCTCACTCCAGGAACTTTTTTTTTTCCTTCACTCACAAGGGCACTCCAAGTAGAGGGGGAGAAAGGCCCCAAATTTCCTCTTTTTTTTAAGTCACAGGTTGTATCCCTGTTTTAAATACACCTTCCAATATTAGGAAAAAATAGTCAGTGGTGTCTTAGGCAGTAAGGCACTGAGGGACCTGTCCGAAGGGAGGGCATGGAGTGGCACTGAAACCACTCCATGTTTTCTATATTGTGCTATATTATTATAGATAATGTTACACAGAATTAATAAAGTCATTAAATCATCTGCTTTTACAAAATTAAGGTAAGTGCATGACTGATTATAATCCAGTAATTGTAATCCAATAATACGATACATTTAATTTTGTATAATACTTATATTTAAATAAGCAATACTTACCTAAGTAATAGGTCTAAATGTTTGTTTCACCATTTGTTAAATAGCTATTCAATATTAAATGTTTTACAGTCACAGAGAGCTCCCTTTCCATGTAACACATCTTTATTAAGGCCCTGCACATGAGCATGAAAACTTACCTTACATTTTTAACTTCATATTTCCTGCCACCTCATTGTAAAAAAAAAAATCCCAGAAATGCCTCTGACAGCACTCGAGTTTCCATCACAAGGCCAGCTGTTTGACTTTAGGACCCAGGTGGTAATTTAGTATTTTGTGAATGAATCCTGTGCTCTTGAATGAGGGGGTTAAGGAAAAGCCAACTAGAGCCAACTGAGCAACTAGACAGCAAAGCATACTCTAGCACGGAGACTGAAAGCTAGGGGAAACAGCTCTGACTCTTTTCAAAAGCAGCCAAATCAAATGTCTCGCACCCCTAAAACTCAGACATTTAGATCTTGTTTGTTTAACACAGATAAAACACCAAAAGGTTAAATGACGTGGGTGTATTAATGGTGATACAGCAGCTATATATTTAAATCTGAACTTTTCAGTTAATCTCTAAATCATCCTTCTAGGAATTAGGTGTCAGAGTTAGTTTTGTTGTTTTTTTTTAAAAAAGCATATTTTGACTCGTAGCACTTCCAGATGAATTTCACTCTGCAAGCAGATGTGACGCCGCCAAACTAAAGCAGTGACTGAAGGCCCTCAGGATCAGTTGCAAAGTATAGCAGATCAAAATGTTTTTGAAATGAGACCCCTGCTGATTAAGTCTAAATGACCTTGACAACGGGTTGTATATCTCATATATAAGACTGTAGGATTATGTAGGGGGTGGGTTCTTGAGCATGATATCAAGCTCCTGCCAGTTCATTCTGACCTCTGACCTGTAACAAGAACATTTCTCTGTGGGAATCAATAATGCGATTTTCAGGCATTTTTTTTTCACCCTCTTCTTTGGCTCCGTTTTGCTCTTTAGATAATCTTCCACAAGGACAACCCAGGCATTGACTATGAGTATTACATTCCGGTTGAGAAAAAAGAGGGAGAGACCGAGAGGCTAATGGAGAGAGAGCGGGAGACGCCCAGAGAGGCACCCAGGGAGAGACCAAGGGAGCGAGAGCCAGCGAGGGCACCCCTTCGCAGTAAGTCTATGACACCCCGGCTTTCTGACCTCCTCTCTTCTGTTTGACAACCATATTTTCTCTATGCTGTGTACAGTAGCCTAGATGGCAGCTTTCCCAGCAGTCATGTGCAGCACATAGCTGAACCGTGTCAATGTGGAGCTCTCCAGACTCATTCTTTCCAAGTTACTAAAGGAAACATCACTGTAATGCAGATTCTGGGAGAATGACTGACGTCTTTATGGTTTATGATGGGTGTGGTTGTGGGCCAAATGGGAGGGATTATTTCACGAGTGTGTTTGTGTGTGTTTGTGTGTATTTGTGTGCGTAGATGACCTAGATGGGAGGCTATCTGATCCATATGTTGGCTGTCATGAGATGCTGACCTCGTCATGACATCATTAATGTTTTCATCTTATTTCCATCATTTCAACATGTTTTTCGACTTTCGCCGCTCTTAATAACTCCTCTTGTGTGTTTCCCAGTCATGTTCTCCTTTATATTTGAGCTTTAATGTCCATCTTTGTTGGCATTCTCTCACAGGTCCTCTCACCGTCTCAGTTGAAGACCCTGTTCCTGCTCCTCCTCCCAATTCAGTCCATTCTTACCCTTCCTCCTCCTCGTCCTCCTCCTCTGTGTTTTCACTCCCAACTTCGAACCAGTGGACACCTGAGCGGTCACGCCCACGAGGATCTGCGCCCAATAGGAATGCTCGGATCCCCCCTCGCACCGACCTGCCACTGGACACCCTGCCGCCATTTGTGTGGAAGAGAGGTGGCCTCACCGAGTGTTCTGCATCCTGTGGCAAAGGTAAGACTTCTGATTGTGGGACTTCATATGTGTTACACCCCAAAAATTCTCTCATCTGCTTAATTACTTTGGATGAGGTGGTGTCTCCCTCCTCTGGTTGTTGGAAGCAAGTACAAAAATCTGTCCATCTCTTTCTCTCTCTTAAGGTACTCAGAATAGACTCATCGTATGTGTGAGCCGTGATACAGACGAGGAGGTCTCAGAGAGCAAGTGTGACTCTGCAGCCAAACCTGTTCCTGAGGAGGAGCCTTGTAACACACACCCCTGCCCTCCATTGTGAGCAACCTATACATGAACTTATTCATATACAGGTTATATAGAAAATTAATTTCTATATTGCATTTTTCATACATTGAATCTTATTTAACAGCTTATTTTTAAAATGATATTCATTTATCTTGGCTTGAAAGCATAGATTTTTTATTTTAATTGAACATAGGGACATTTTATGCATATTTTTGCATACAAAAAGTAGTAGTAGCTACATGGCAGTTAATTTGTTTGGGTTGGCTGTATTTTGTGCCATGCTTAAGAGTTACTGTGAAGAATTAAAGATAATTCCACAAACTGTATAACATAATTATGAATGGAAACTAACTGCTTACAAAAGTCTCTTTGCTTGAATGACTTGTAAATGTTTTTAAGTGGATCCTGTCTCCTCTGTCACAGCTGGGAGGCAAGTTCGTGGTCGGAGTGCAGTGTATCCTGCGGCCCGGGTGTCCAGCAGAGGCAGCTTCAGTGCAGGCAGAGCTTTGGCGATCGCTCCACCATGGTTCACCCCCAGCGCTGCGCCGACCTCACCCAGCCAGTGCTGACACAGCCCTGCCAGCTCCGCCTCTGCTCCCACTGGGAGGTCAGCTCTAACTGGAGCCAGGTGAGTCCACAACACATGTATGCAGCTAGCAACAGCCTCTGTTCTTGTCTGGAAACAACAGACCCTCTCACATTGTCAGCAAGCGGGACACTTGTATAGTATAGTGTCTCAACAAGACACTATCATTCATTTCAAAAAGCTATAATTAATACTACAAAAAAAGATATAATTGGGAAGAAAAAGAAGATTTGTTTCGTGGTTTGTCTGCATATTCTCATGTTTGTCCTGTTTCTGCCTCAGTGCTCGGTGGACTGCGGAGTAGGGAAGAGAACAAGGAGTGTGCGCTGTGTCAGCGATCAAGGTGACGTGGTGAACGAGAAGGAGTGCAGCTCCAGGGCCCGTCCACAGGGAAGTGAGGAGTGCAACATGGGTCCCTGTGTGACCAACTGGTACTTTACAGACTGGTTAAAGACTGTAAGTAATGCACACGCATTTCAGCTTTCAAAAACTTTTCAGCTTTAAAAAAAAAACAGTTGAAAACACATCTATTTAGACAGGCAGTATTTTTAATATCCTTATAAAGCACCTTGTATTAGATTCTTATCTTAAAAGGTGCTATATAAATGAATTTTACTTATGTACTCACAGCAACAAAAGAATAAAACATACATTTAGCATCGGTCCTCAACATGTTCCCTGACTTTGTGTGCTCAGTGTTCAGCGCAGTGTGGCCCTGGGGTGCAAAAGAGAGAAGTGGTGTGTCTGACCAGAGGAGGAGTCAGAGAGGGTGGAGAAGGAGGAGACTGTGTTGGGGACAAACCAGCAGAGATGAAGGCATGTAACGGAGGCCCCTGTGTGCCAGTAGCTATGTGGTATAGCAGCCCCTGGACACAGGTAGGAGAGTGGTGTCTAAAGACTTATTTTGTGTTGTGAATTTGGATCTCACAACAGTTTGGGTGTTTTGTGTCCTATAGCTGCTTTATTCTTGATTAGGGTTGGGTATGTCACTGAATTGTGGTCTTTTTTCCAGTGTAACGTCCCATGCGGGGATGGAACTCAGCGACGAGACATCATTTGTGTCCAGAAGATGGGGAACGATTTTACTGTTGTTCCAGACGCTGAGTGCGCTAAGCTGGACAAGCCTGCATCAGTCCAGCAGTGCAAGATGGGAGCATGTCAGGCACAGTGGTTCACCACAGAGTGGAGCGCGGTGAGAGATGAAAGGACAATGAAGAGATATTTTTTAAAAATCAGAGATTTGTGGAAATTATATTTATACTGTTGGCCTGCCTGCGTTTTTGTTCTCAGTGCTCAAAGTCTTGTGGAAAGGGCTTACAGATGAGGGAAGTTCGATGTCTAACACCAGAGAAGAAGCACAGCCATGAATGCGACTCCAGCACCAAACCAGTCCAGGAACAAATCTGCAACACAATACCCTGCAGCCCACAAGTCTCAGGTCGGTGCGTGTGTCAACAAAACTGTCATCAAGTGTGTTTTGATCTCCCTGCCAACCTCTCTGTCCTTCTGTCTGCTCACAGATGAAAACTGCAGAGACGTACGTCAACAGTGTGAGTTGGTGGTGCAAGCCAGACTCTGCGTCTACACCTACTACAAGAAAGTCTGCTGTGCCTCCTGTGTTCAGAGTGCTCAGCGTGCCAAGAGACACTGACCGGCCAATGGCAGACAGCCCCTGTGCGCAAGTAGTGGAGGATTAGGTCAAAAGGGCTAATCACTCCAGAAATGACAAGTCTGTAGAAATGAGCAGCCCAGAGTAGACACGTGAAGGCGTTTGGATGACATTTAGCTTTTTTGTCCTAAATCTTAACATAAAACACTGTGAAAGTTCCTCTTATCAGTACCAGTCGCTTAAACCTGCACCTTCCTCTGAGTTTGCTTCAATATACTATGTGTGTTAGCTTTAACAGTTTGCTGATTTCCCACACACAGTTTAATTGAATTTCATTGTCCTTATTTTCACTCTCGGAGACTCATTTCTGTGACTTACAGGTTGTAAAGAAAGGAGGACACAGCTGTGTTTCAGCAGCAAATTTAACAATTTAAAGATTCCTCCTAATCTACGGGATCTTCAAGCAGACATGCATACCACTAATTACGTGCTAAACGAATGATTACCATGTGTGCTAAGATCTACTGGAATAGATCTGTTATCAAGTGCCCCACTGAGCTACAGTGGAAAAAACCCTCCCAGACTAGAAGGATTTTATTTACATATTTTATCTATTTTTTTCTCTTTGCCAAAAATATTTCCTCAAGTGTCCTCTCAGTATTTGGACAGATGAACCAAAGGATTGGGGTGGGCATAAGAGTTAGTGACCAAATATAACAGGGTGGGAAGACAGAGATGAGACTCTTCCCGAACAAGAAGGTCAGCTGACATGGGACAGTCACAACAAAGGTTGCCCACAAAGAAATTTTTGTTTAAATTCAAACCTAGCTATAAAGATTTGTAATTGCAAATGTTTTTTTTTTGTTTCTTTGTTTGTTTTTTTAATTTTATAAATATATATCAAAGAACAAACTGACAGGACAGCTGTTGCTGTAGAATTGTCTTCTTGACCAAGAACCAAGCGTATCATATCACATTGTTAGTCTCACTTCCCAACTATGCATTAGGCATACTCAAGATATCATGTAAACCTTAACTTGCCACTAAAATATAAACAGCAGGGCATTACTTAAGCAAGAGTAGTGTTGACAGTAGGACGCTGACAGTCCTAAAGGACCAGCTTCAGCCCGCTGGTTTCGCTCCACTCTCCCTTTAAGCCAACATTCTTCTGATTGGCTGCCGCGTGCAAACACAAGCATGAACAGCAGGTGGGTGGGACTTCACCTGCTGTGTGCCTACAATGAACATATTAAGGATATCTCCTTCCAATGACCTCATACAGAGCAGAGAGTAAAAAATCTGCCTTAAATCAATGTTTAGACCATTCTGAAGCCTCAGGGTTTTGACTGAATTAATCTGTTTTTTTAATTATTTGTTAGCTATGTATAATATTAGCATCCATTTTAGCATTTGCTGCTTTCTTTGGTCAGTCATTGGTGGTTTTGTACTTTTCATGACATTTCCTTTCGGTACAAACCAGAAGGACATTCAGAGTGTGCATCCTCTGTCAACTGATTTCTTTATTTTTAACAGTTATAAATAAAGTGACCTAAATTCTCCCCAAAATTTGACAAGTTCTTAACAATATCATAAAGTCAGCTTCATAGTTTCTGCATAATCTTGCTGAACAAAAGCCAGTGATCATATACGTTTAATAGACAATACAGAAGGTGGCCTTTAACCAATAATAATTACTAAATGATTGATTTTGCAATTGTTATGATTAAGCTATTAAAAATATCTTTATGTCATTACCTTTTTGGGAGGGAATGTTGAATCTGTCTAGTGAAATCAGGTGAAGTCATAATAGGAAACCTTAAGGGGACTGAAAAAGTTGCTTTCTTACATGTAGGCTTCTAGATATGATTGGCAATGATCCTGCTTTGACCTGAAACATAAATCATGCATATCGAAGTGGCAGCCTCTGTATATGTGTGTGTGTGTACTGTTTAATGCTCTTTCTCTGGCCTTGATTGTTTTTAATTTGCTCCCATTTTCTTTTTCACCTCCCACTCTGACATATACTGACACCCAGTCAAGGGTGGGGAGTCTGTATATTTGTGAGATATGTTTTAATGTCTATAATTTCTCTGAAGATAGTCGGTGCTTATGTTTATAACTGAGTAGAGTTATCAGAAGTGTTGTTATAGAATCCATTTATTCACATCTAACTGTCACATAACTATTTTATTTTGTTGCATTTGAAGAAAGAATCAATGTTTTTGCTCTTAAATTGCAGATGTACGTGTGTGTGTGTGTGTGTGTGTGTGTGTGTGTGTGTGTGTGTGTGTGTGTGTG
>NW_024582565.1:1078756-1091445 GCF_018398535.1 Haplochromis burtoni
GTGTGTGTGTGTGTGTGTGTGTGTGTGTGTGTGTGTGTGTGTGTGTGTGTGTGTGTGAGAGTTTTGCATATGTGGTTTTGGATGTGTCATTCTTGTCTCTTATCCCTTGTAGTAGAAATTAGATTTTATATATAAACATAAAAAGGATGGTAATTTATCTATTATCTAAAGAACATGTAATTTATTTGCTGTTTTGAGGAGCTGTAGCAATTTTTTTGTTACCACAAGAGATTATCAGATTGTTATTTTCAGTATACAGACAATTTTATGATGCAAAAACAGGAAACAGCGTGGAGGAGTTATTATCTTGAAGCTTCATTTTAAATAAAACGGAAATTACAGAGAAATCAAGGCGTGTGTGTTTCTTTTTGGTCCACTAAACAAGGGTGAATTTGCCACTTTTGTCCAAACAGTGGCGCTATTGAGTCTCTTACACAACTTAGTCAGGCCTAGCTGTCTTCCACAGTGAGTCATCTATGGATAAAGAAATAAAGAGGTTTTTTTTATAAAAATGTATGCTGTGGTCGAAATATTGAATGAACACGAGTGTTTTATTTCACTTTTCACCCTAGATGAGTCTTAAATTCTAATTCTTGTGTAATGACAACAATAATAATAAACATCTGACCAACATAACACAAATGACACTCTAATTATATATGTGCTGTAGTACAATTAGTATTACAAGGCAGAAAAATCCTGGAAACACACAAAGATTATTATTTACATATTTATTTATTATACTCTTTATAAAATCTTGAGTGAGTGTGTCCGTGTGTAATGTGATGTTTCAGATAGGAAGTGTAGTGCACAATCCTCAGTCTTTAAGGAAACCCTGCCAAGGTCAGCTGCTGTCTGAGATGAAAATCTAGGAGTGGACGAGCTTGTGTAGTGAGTAGGACTATCAATAAGGCAAAATCAAACCAGGAAAGAAGAGAGTGGATGCTAAAATCTATAGGACCTTCATTAAACTTAAATATCGCTTAAGCCGGTGTAGTTTCCTGATTCCGTATCAGCAATTCTCGAAATGTCAGCCCGAGTAACTTCTAATAATTTCAGAACTTTTTGGTGGAGAAGTGATAATTTCACATAGAAATTTGCGATGTAAATGTATACTTTTACCTCCCATGGACGATATAATGGGCTCGGACCCCATTTTGGCTTCAGCACTGCCTCAGTTCTTCAATACATAGATTCAACCAGGCAGTGGAAACAATTTGGTCCATATTTACATGGTCGCATCATACACGCTGCAGATTTGTTGGCCGCACATCCATAATGTGAATCTCCCATTCTACCTCATCTTAAAGATACTCTATTGGATTGAGATTGGTGACTGTGGAGGAAATTTTAGTGAAACTAACTGTCATGTTCAAAAAACCGGTTTGAGATGATCTGAGTTTTGTGACATGGCGTGTTTTCTTGGTGGAAGCATAAATCAGAATGTGGCTACATTGTGGTAATTACGGGACGGACACAACAGCAGGCAGGCTGTGGCATTTAAACGATGCTCAGTTGGTACCAAAGTACCTAAAATGTGCCATGAAAATATTCTCCATGCCATTACACCACCACCAGTAGTCTGAACTGGCATGATGAATCAATGCTTTTATGTTGTTTATGTCAAATTCTCACCTTGTCATCCAAATGTCACAACAGAAACCAAGACTGATCAGAGAAGGCAACATTTTCCTAGTCTCCTCTTGTCAAGTTTTCCGTGTGAATTGTAGCCTCAGTTTCCTGTTCTTCACTGACAAGAGCATCCACTGTGCTCTTCTGTAGTAGCCATTTCAATTTGACTAACTAAAATGTTCACTACATGCCAAAAAAGGTATTTAGTCACTGCCATGTAGATGCTGATTAAATATTTGTGTTAACCAACAGTGGAACGGGCGCACCTAACAAACTGGCTGGTGATTGTATGTTTTAAATTGTGGAATGTAAACTCCCTCAGATTGACCATGCCCCCAGTTCCCACTAACTTAGGGGGGAAGTGTTCTCTATGTCCTCCAACAAGATTTTCCAATCCAGTGGTACTGGAACAGTTTGGAGCAGTTTTCAAACAAGTGCAAGGTAGAGCATTCATAATGCTTTAGCTCAACTATGAAGGAACAGAGGCAAAGTCAGGATGTACTCTCTTCTTCTCATTCTTTTTCTTTTTGCAAGGAAGACCTATGAGTTCCAGAGGGCTACAGCCCTTTACACCGGGGTTTTCATGCAAGCCTGCGTGGGCGGGGTATATATGTTGGATGAATGTGGCTCACAGAGGGCACGATGCAAGACAGGCAGATGGTGACCTTTGGGAGTAAATTACCATGAACCTTATGACTCTGTTCCATCAATCTCTCTCTCCTTTAAAGGGTCCGGGCATGCACACTGGCTTTCAATTCAAAGATGTGAAAAAGGAGCGTGCTGTTATCGATAACTCTGGAAGTTTGGGGTTTTGGGGGATATCACAGTTAAATAGCCCAGTGTCTGCCGGTTTTCCAAAATACAGGCTGTAAAGTAGGCCAACTCCAACCTCGAGCTATTTCTCTTCCCTCTGTCACACATTTCACTCTGTGTGGGTGTGAGCGTGAATTTCGGGCTCGGGCGTGAACAGCTGTAGTAGTCGTGACTGCGTGCTCGACGACGGCGGCGCGCTTCGGCTTCACGTCAAGAAGCATCGTTTCAGCACCAAGGCCAGGGCTCGCGGCGAGAACAATAGGCGGCTCCGCGCACAGAGTTGGCTAGGCATCGTCTTTAAAGCGGTGACCTGGAACTAGCCGCTAAGATAACACGGCGCTAAAAATGATTAAAAAAAATATTTTTGTTTTAAATACTGAACACACATCCACAAGTTATTGAGTAAAGCTTGAAAAGATTACCGAGACGTTTAATCTGGATTTATATTTTTATATTTTGTGTGTACGAGAGGACTGTTATTGACGGTCCCCGCGGCTGACGTCACGCGCTAGCAACCGCTTTGGAGATAGGAGGGGGAGGGGGAGACAGAGAGTAGAGAGACACCGGTAGCTTTAGGACGTTAAAAGCCATAGAACCGTCGGACGGGCCGGTCGCTACAAGAAACAGAAAATAGTAAGAGCAGCTCCCCATTAACGGTTAGAACAATAACGACAAGGCTGAAAGCTCCCTTTACGAGTGACCGATCAAGTTTCAACAGTTTTAAGCTAGCCAAATTCTAGAAGCTGCTTTGTCCATTATCACTTTGTTATAATATAACAGGACTTGAGAGTGGTGAAAGTGATAACTCTGGATTTGTAAACCCTGAGAGGTTGGGACTAAGTGCAGAAAGCGGTGGTGTTCGAGCTCACCTGCCGCCAGGACTTCTTCTCCGTCACTTCCACACCCGAAGACCGGGAACACCGGGATTTTTTGTGGATTTTTTTTATTTTGTTTTTTTTTTTTTGTAAAAACACAAGGCGAATCTATAGTATTACACACCGAGGAGAGAGGAGGATAAACACAAACACACACACACACAGCACGGCAGGCACAAAGAGCGGGGAGCATCCAGAGAGGGGAAGAAGGCGGACCGCACGGAGAGATAGAGCGCGGTGTGAGGACAACAACCCGACTGAGCATCCCTCTTTAATTTCTGATCTGCTCAGGAAACACTCTGCACGGCCGTACAGTACAAACGGTAAGAGCTTTGATGTGTGCAGCCTGTATATTCCCATGTCTTGTTTTGTTATGACGAGAGTATTATATATATAAATATATTTATATATATGTGTGTGCGTGTGTGTGTGTGTACATTGAGGAGGAGGAGGGGGGGGGGGGGTGATAGGACAAAGAGCAAGGGAGCCCCATGACATCCGTGTGTATGCTGTAACCTACAGCTGGCTAAACAAAGAAACCGCTCTATTGCAATGTTTTATCCCCAGTCACACTGTTTCCTCTTCTTTTTTTATGTGTAGCGGATCCTGAACGCCGTTTATCCACGGAAAGGTAACGCATCTGCATACATATTTTCTTTTCATATATTTTTAATTGGAGCAAAAAGTGCTATTATTGTTTTTTGATTGACTAATTAACATTTGCATAATTGTTTTACCGGAAGCAACTGGGGCCCTTTGTCATCAGCGTGGGCACTAAATACACAAATAATCTATAGTTTCTTTTTCTTTAACGTAATGGATGCATGTATTTTATTATTAAATATATTCATGAAGACATTTGATCTGGAATTTATCATCTTTTTACAAAATTACAAATGCAATCTGGCTAATACTATAACACATGTGATAAATGTTTTATAGGGTAAAATAACCAAGGAAAGTATCCTACTGTAATATAAATCTGTGAAAATGAATTATTATTATATAAATAAACATTCTAAGGATAATAATAGTTATTTTTCAATTGTTTTCTTTTCCTCTCCATGTTTCTGGCTATGTCCCAAAGACTCCTCCAGCATCAGTCGCTCCTCTCCAGGGATAGCTGCTCCCGATCTGTTTGCCCCTGAGCCCTGCAGTACCCAGTCGTCCTCTCCACTTTGTCCCGATGAAGGAGGCTGATGCCATCAAGTTGTTTGTGGGGCAGATTCCCCGTAATCTGGAGGAGAAGGACCTCAAGCCTATCTTTGAACAGTTCGGCAAGATCTATGAGCTAACTGTGATTAAGGACAAATACACTGGCATGCACAAAGGTAGGATCTGCCTTCGTAACCCAGAGTTAAAAAGATGCCTCCGGTGCTTAATAGATGTGCGACACAGAGGCAGATAGATGAGTAAAAATATTTCTGCGTGTATGTCACATGTATCCATGGAAACTGTCACAGCGCCTTCGTGTCTTCATTTTGAGTTCAGGCATGAGATCCCGAAGACGAGCAAGCAAACTCAGTTACTGCCCGTACACTGCGAGCGAACTCGCTGTTTTGCAGCAGCATGCTTCATAAAACAATCGGGTGCCTAATGTATTTAAAAATTTACTCCAATTTGTAAAGCTTGTGCTCCACAGGCGGAAAAAGAATGTGATAAAAAGTTTTATAATATATGATAAAGAGTGGAAATAAGGATCTCCTGATAGATGCCATGAATGAAAAATAACTTTCTACTGTAGCAAAACCCATTCAGGCACACACATGCACACACACACACACTGACCTGGGGTCCTTTGTGTTATGAGCCAGATTAGACTGTATGCTCCAATCAGTGTAATGGGGCTGTAAGCCAGGGTGACACAAGGGAAAGAATCTGTTGTTTTGAGATTCCCCACAGCCACAGTAAGCCGCTCTTAAAAGCAATGAGATGGACCATAAGATGCATGTGTGTCTATGTGTGTGTGTGCCATGTACTGATCCGAGTGCCATGTCAGGTGTGTGTCTTATCATTCTTTGTATTTCTTTTTTCTTTTTGTTTTTAATCTCATGGCACCATTAAATCCCGAGATGCGCACTCCGTGAATGTTAACTTCATTTCTCTAATCTGAATCTACATGAGCCCGTCTGAGATGTCACTGGGATGCTAACCTGCTGCTAATCTTGTTGTCTTAGTGCTGGTGACAGGTGTAGTAAACAGCTCTGGGCAGCCAGCTCTACTACCCACCCTTCCCTCACACACACAGACACAGGTACAACATGTAGGAAAACAGAGGGAGTGTATCTGGAGTGATCGTGAGGCATGCATAGTGGTTGGTATAGGGCAAGAACCTGACAGTGGCAAGCCTGCAAGGCCTTGTTAGCCCCACGCACACGTCTGTGGTGCTGTCATGTGTGCTGACTCGTGGCGTGCCGTACTGAGATGTGCCGTGCCGTGGAGTGTCCTCTTCTGCTCTAGAGTAACATCATTAGGGAGCATAGTTACCGTACAATGCATGATTATATATCTATATTTTAATCTTCACGCGTATATCCAGAATATATGATGACAACTAATCAGGAAAGGTATTAGAAAAGACAACATTTAAAAGATTTAAATGAATGATGACGGAGAGTGTGTGTGTGTATGTTTGTGTGTGTGGGGGGGGTGTAATATAACAATACAGTCTCAAGGCAGTGGTGAAGTAGTCATAATCGTTAATGTATTTATTCATGTTCCTGGACACCAATGTTTCATTTCTTCATGTCTTGCACACATTTTTGTTTTTAATCTGTTTGGTGTCATGTGTAGTGATTTGTCCACATTCGGAGACTGAAGGGGTTTGTGGCAGAGGGAATCATTTCCCCGCTTATACCAGAGATCACAGTTTAAGTCAGAAACGAGACAGATATTTACAGTTAATTTGTGTCATACATTATTAATTGTTTTTAAAAGCCGAATTGATTATGTTTAGAGAAAGATCAAGGTTTGGGTTAAAGTGCATCACATCGCCCTGTTGTCTTGGTTGCCAGGGTGACAAAGCCCCGGTCCAGACTCGTGGCTGCAGACATGAAATATACCTCCTATTAAAAAAACATTACCTTCAAAGTTGTGCCAACTGTCTTGAAAAACAATGACAATTTGTGTCCGTGAACATGAACAAATACATTACTTTTTTTGGTGACTATTTCACGTTTTGCTCTGAGACCCGGCTGACAAAGACAGAGATAGAGGATGACAAATATTAGAGCCGTACCCTGACCTTTTCTACCATTACTCTCTCCCTCTCTCTTTCTCGTTCTCTGCCTCTTTCTGTCTGACAGGATGTGCGTTTCTGACGTACTGTGCGAGAGAGTCTGCGCTGAAAGCCCAGAGCGCTCTTCATGAGCAGAAAACACTACCAGGGGTAAGTGCACATCAACAGACATAAATACACACACATAAACATCCCGGGATAAATCACTTATCACTTATGTAACAATACACACAAGCTTCCATGTACATTCCTGTTGTAGCAAACATACAGACTCTGTCATCCAATTTACACACACACACACACACACACACACACACACACACACACACACACACACACACACACAAGTGGCCTCGCATCAGTGTGCGTCTGTGTGATTGGAGGTTCAGCTCCCATTAGTAACACTGACATAACTCAGCAGCCGGCAGGCGTCTTGCTGCTAAGGACAAACACTCCCTCTCGCTGGAGACACATAGGGTACTCCGTAAGCATTATCATCTCCATTTCTCTATCTTTCTCTGTCGCTCCATCTCTCTGTCGGCCCCTGCGTTAGCCTCCGGTGATAGCTCCCGCCTAGAGAGTGTATGTAATTAATGTGGCCATTCCCCTTTGTCTCATCCCAGTCTCCCTCCGGTCGCTCCAGTGAGGGATTGTGCGCTGCACCGGGGCTGGGGTAGGACGTTGTTCATTATGGATGGGAAACTGCGAGAGCGGTGTCTGTCTCGCAGGCTCTACCTCTCTGTCACTCCCGCTCTCTCTCTCTCTCTCTCTCTCTCTTTTTCTTCCCTCTCTGACCTGATTTCCACTGCAGTTAAAAACAGATATTACAGTATGCGTTTTGGAGCATTTTGTATTTTTGCACACTGTGTGGCTAAAATACGAAGCGTTTAATCGAAATGACATTTTCCCAGTTTTATCCGACTCCCAATTTCCACCATTTAGAACAGAATAGTAAGCGTGCTTCTACCATCTCTGAGGCGCTAGCACTCTCTCGAATTCTCTGTTCGTTGACTTGCTAATGATCAGAATTTCACTTCATGCACCTTCTTCCTGAGCCAGAGTGTTGATAAGATCTGTGTGAAAAAAACTGTGGAAAAAGAGCGTGAGGAAAAGGCGTTGGGGGAAGGGAAGTGTTGTGACACACACAAGCATGAAACCTCTGCATACATATTGCAGTCATGCATGCTTTTTTTGAACCTCTATGCAGTCACACATTCGCAGTCACCTATACAAACACACTATAGTGACAGTAATCCAATTAGAGACTGCTAAGAAGCCTGACCTTTTTTCATAATCACCTTTCTGCTGTCTGCTGTGTCTCCCTTTTCTTGTGTGCACTGCCCTTTGTCCTTTAACTCATTCTTAGTTTCTCTACATTCCTCTGTGATGTCTCTAAGCGCAAAAGGGAAATCATCTATACGGCTGACTTACAAGAACATAATTGCTGCAAATTTCCAGATAAATTGTGATAGATATTCTGGACACACAGAGGAAACATTTGCAGGGCGGATACTCATTAGCTGCAAAGATTTACTAAAGAGTCAGCATGTAACAATCAGAAGCACCACTCCCCTGAGGAAGGCTGGTGCTGAAACAAGGGTGTGGCATTCGTGGGCTGATATAGGCCTGGACTCTTCATGAAAAGCATAACTTTTTCTGCATTTGGTGTGTCTTAGTTTCCGGTTGGATCACTTATTCTGTCTAATTTGAGCCAGAAGTGTTCATAATGAAGCACTTGCAAGAATTTTAGCATGTCTGAGCTCAGTGAATTGGTTCATGAATAGCAGTAAATGAGGGGCTGACACAGTTTGTCATCAACACTTCCCTTTAGTTGAAGCACTCACAAATATTTCCATCAGCAGCCTCATTAATCACTCTGGATGTCGTTTGGGGTTGGAATGAGGACCAAAGTGCAGCCACTGAAGTAGAGGGAAGTAACAAAAGTCGAGTCTTTAGTTTGGTTGACATAAAAAGCCCTAAAAGGGAAGTGACACACAAATTCAAAAAAATAAACTCAAAGAGCCTGGGAATCAATCAAGAGAATATGGAAACAAGAAGGGGAAGACAGGACTACACAAATATACACAGATGAAAACGGTCAACGATGGGTGAGGACGGTTAGGGTGGGGCAGGCGATCTAGGGGGGAAAAGACCAGAAAGTAAAACTAGTACAAGACACAAAATTAGCATTCAGAGTAAAACAATAAACAAAAGACAAATAGGACTGAGTATGAAAGGGCACTAAACAAAAAGACAGAGACAGGAAAGCACAGGAGGAAAAAGTCATCAAGACATAGAGAGAGAGATAATGAAGAAACACTACCTAAACTAAAAACACACAAACAGACATGTATTAATCTCAAAAGAGGAACCAAAGCCCAGTTAAAATAAATGAATCAAAATTGTCTCCAATACTAATACAGTAATGAAATCAAAACAAGAAGCACAGCTCAGTCATATTTAACAAATATCCAGAGCCATGACACTGGTTTGGTGACTACAGCTAACGAATGATAACATTTTAAAGCAATTAACTAAATTAAATTAAATGTCTCCATTTAATTCTATACTTTGATGCTTGGCTTTGGTAACTTTGTATAGAGCAGCTAAGGTTTAGCTCTGCTATCACATTTCACTAACCACTGAAACCTGTGTGTCAACCCGGTCTCGTGCCAAACTGTGAAAAATCTGTTTGTTCCTGATCATGGACACAAATATTGTTGTCAGCACGACTTTGAAACTATTGTATTTCGGTGCTAAGTATATGCTTTGTGTGAAATCCAAGAAAATTTTCCATTTTTCCAAACCTATCCCAGTAGTTTAAATATCCAATTCGCTAGTTGTGCATTTCTTTGTAAGTGGCGTTTGGTTACTAAAAACATTAAAGAACTCCTTGAAAGTGACAATTTGGGATCTGGCCACTTTGACCTTCCGGCGATTATTTCTCCCATTATCTCAGAAACTCTGAAAATCTCTGGCTGGCACATCACAGTTTAAATCGCTAAACCTAACCAGGCTGTTTTTAATACCAAAAGCTATTGTATTTTAAATAGATAACATCTTAAAAAATAAGACAAATGATTAAAAATCTGTCACATGCAAGATTCGAAACAAAGTTTCTGGTGTGACCGGTGAAATTTTGTTTTTTCTTTTAAAAGTGGAAAATATGAACTTTTTGTACCCAAACATAAATCAGTACGTCCGAGACTAGCGGAACAAAAATGTAAGGACAGGAAATCTGAGTACAGGACCACAGAAAAGCTGGAAAATTCGTTTACAGAAACGCAAGTTAATAGATTAGAGCTTGTGACTGTTTCGGGAACTGCCGTGAGACTGCGTTGCGCATGTCTCCCTTCTCCCTCGTCTCCGTTCCCTTGCCTATATTGACTTCTTTGACGGGATTTAGAAATGACTTAAGAAGATTTTTCACTCTCTTTCACACATCCTCCCTTTGTCCCATTCTTTTCTCTCCTTAAGAAATGCTTTTTCATCTCTTCCGTATTCTTCCTTTTATTTCCCCAGACCTGCCATATGCTTTCTCTCTCATTCAATTTCATCTCCGCACCCCCCCCCACACTCTCAAATCCCCTCTGTCCTGTGTTCAACTCCTCCTCCTGACGTCTTCCAGTTTCTCTACAGCAGTAGAATATTACACTAGCCTGAACCCTTTCATTTCATGGTATTCCTCTCTCATCCCTCCTTTTCCCTCCCTGCTGTCTTTTACTCATTTTTTTCTCTCACTGCACACTAGCGCTTCCTCCTCGGATTCTCATTTCACAGTCATTAATGGTAACCCCTCTAAGTCCTCCTTCTCTCACGCGCGCGCCATCTCCCTCCTCCACCCTCCCCCTCGCAGTTCCTCTACCCCTCGTCTCATTTCCCCTCCTCTTGATTAGTTGACCCCTTTGACCGTTTCACCCCCCCCCCCCCCCCCCCCCCTCCCTACTCTTCTTCTTTGCCGGCTCTATTTGTTAAGCTTTGTGATGAGTTTATCACAAACTCATTTTCATAGTCAGATTCTGAGCTCCCTGTGAGGCACAAGGGCTGAGGTCTGTGTGTATGTGTGTATGCGTGTGAATCTCGGGATCACTCTAAACTGCAGGCGGTGGAGGAATGTCAGGCACCTCATACAACTTTAATTGAGCTGTAGCATCACACACTCTGATGTGTTGCTTTTACACCCACGGCCTAGCAATTAAACGTTCGATGACAAGTCCAACGCTACAGAGTGTTACTGCTCCTGCCTGCCACTCACCGATGGGATTTAATGCTCTGATCAGCCAGTAGAGAAATGAAAAGAAGAAGAGAAATGCATAGAGGTGTGCTCTATAGTTTCAGCAAGGGGCGATAGACTATCAGACGGAGTAAGAAGAAAAAGTGCAGAGGGATTGAGAGAGGGAGATACGAACAGATGGCCTTATCAGAGTGTCCTGCGCCTTGTGTTTAATTTGGACACAGAGGGAATGAGAAGCGACGAGGGAGCATGACAAGAAGAGAGCGAGAGGGAGGGAGCAAGATAGTACATGATATTTGTCACAGTAGCAGAAATTTAACAGTGGAACCACTAGTAAAGTCCTGCTGTAGCACACAGATGTTTTGGTGTATTAGATGTGGTGCAAAGATTCCCTCTGGGATACATCCATGTGAAAGAGCTTATGTTTATCCGCCACATATTAGCATTTGTTTTCACATGAAGATTAAATTCATATGTGCATGCAGGGGTTTCCTCATTATTCCCAAATGCAAATAATATAAATATTTAGTGTCGTAAAAGCCTGCCCCCACAGATGTATTCCTGGTCTTATTTTGTAGATATCTTATTAAAGGTGTCTCATTCAAGGAACCACTTTTACTTCTGCAAAAAGAGCCATACTGTAGTGGATGCTCGATTTTAAAGGCTAAAATATATCAAATCAACAGCCAAGAAATTATTCTATCAAAGCAGCCAAATAAATTCCACAAAATAGCTTAAATAAAGTAGAATAGCTGAAATGAATTCATACAATAGTAAGACAAAACCTCAGTACATATATTTCATGGATTTATTTAAGTTAAAAGCTTTGATGATCCACAGAAATACACTGTTGGCTGGCTTTGCAGCTAGTGTGGGTCTTGTTATTTCAGAGAGATTGTAGCACTTGGGTGATACCATGTGTCCGAGGTCAGAGGTGAAGGCTCAGCTTCCAGTGAACAAATCCAGGATAACCATTAGAAGGACATGTCATCCCCAAAGAGTGTGTGGACCACTGCAATCTAGCACAATGCACAGGCGACATTTTGGATACATATTCTTCTCTCCTTAATAATAATTATGCCTGCAGTCAGAATATTTCTACAGTATAATTAGTTTGAAGTGTTGATTTGTTGCCTGGTTATATAATTTTTTTCTCACATCTTTTCTTTCATTTTTGACAGTTTTTTTATGTAAGTTAAAAAGCTTGTATTTTTTGTACATTCATTGGAGACACTAACAGACACACAGCTCAGTCATAGTTTGCTTACACGTACACCGATAAAAGACACTGTCATACACACAGGCACACTCGTGCTCATGCAAACATCAAATTTAGAGTAATCATTCATACAAAACTATCCTTGTTTCATCCTAATCCCCCATGCATCTCTCCCTCCCTCTGTCGCTGTTCATCAGGCCACACTTCCCTCCCAGCCTGGCTAGATTTTAACCTCGTATCTCCCTCTGCTCTCCATCTATCGCTCTATCTCTCTGCAGCCCTACTGCTGCTGTATTTCCTCCCATATCTCTCCTCTTATCTGCTTCTTTTGTTCTTTGTTGTCGATATCTCTCTCTCCATTTAATCTGCACGCTCTCTTCTCTTTGTGTTTATCGCTCCCTTCATCTTTGTGCTACTTCAAACACAACTGTTTGTACACACACATACGTCTACCTGCTTGCACACACACACACACATACACACACACACACATCTGTTTGGTCACGCCGACATCCGCAGATCTCAATGTAGGTGAAATTAAAGTGTGATAAGCAGCTTACCAGGTGTGTGTTGTCATGCTTCACTGCTCTCAAGGCAGCACTCTGCTCCCTGTTTTTTGATTAGAGCCAAACTGAAGCTCTCTCTCTCTCTCTCTCTCTCTCTCTCTCTCTCTCTCTC
>NW_024582565.1:1091465-1093279 GCF_018398535.1 Haplochromis burtoni
CACACACACACACACACACACACACACACACACACACACACACACGATGTACTTTCTGTGACACACTGAATGTCTAATGAATTATTATAAAGCCAGAAGAAGCACCACCAGTACTTAACAAAAGAGATACTACAGAGGAGTAGAATAAAAAGTAGAATAAAAGTTTGTAGTGGTGATATTGATTAAATACATTTAGTCTGACACTGAGCACTGATCCAGCTTTTTTCATTTCCGATATGACACAGTTACCTTGGCTTTCGGTTTCTACTGATAATGAGCACTGATCCGATACCAGCCTTAAATTAATAAGCTGTAATCCTCACTGTGAGGAAGAGACTAGGAATCCTTCCTTTATTCATAAAATAACATCAGGCTATACTTAAACATTTTTTTCTCAACAAAAGAACAGTCCAAGACTGTAAATGTTGACTCACTTCATCAAAGTTAGCAGTGAAGTAAAAGAAAAAAACTTTTTCAAGCACACAAAGAAAAGCTGTTAGTGTAGCAGCGTGAAATCCCTCCAAACTCTCAACGCTTTGCTGTTACTTTCCCCCATTCCCCACATTAGGTCTCACACTAACAAACAGTGTGCTGCTACGTCATGCATGAGCTGGAAATCAGAACAACAGAGAACTGATGTGAACAGCACGATGCATCGGTGCATCGCTGGTTGTTTTAGAGTTAATGCTGGATCTTGGAAAAGTGTTGGGATTTTACTAATTCTGTGAGGTCTAAGCTCTCGCTGGCACCCCTAAACTTATGTTGTGGAGAAATACAGAACAAAAACATATGGTTTGTCAGGTGTCAGTCATAATGACACTGGCAGGGTTATAAGCAATATGCTGTTTGATGGTGTAAATTTAACTACAGTATTTTCAGGGTTAAGGCTTGATCCTGGAAACACGTCTATAGCTGCTAAGCATTTTATTAAGTCAAATCAAAAATCAAAACCGTGGAAACTGAACTGACTTCCACGACATCCTGTGTATGTATAGTATTGATGAGATCAGACACAGATGGTTAGACGGTGCAGAAACAGCAGCCTCTTCTTTATAATTAGTGTCACTTCATTCTTTTAAGGGCAGCCCAAGAAAAAGAACCAACATTGGAAATATCACCATAAATAATCGCTTTTCCCTTTAAGTATGTCAGTAGTGTTATGTGCCTGGGAAGATAGATGCGATCTCGTCAGGTATACATCAACCACTACTTTTAGTTGATGTTTATCAGATCCACTTAGAATGTGTCCATGTTGTGTACGTCCTGTGTGTGTTTCCATGTGGAATCTAAGATGCTTGGCAGACAGCCTCCCTGTGGGGCAAAGCTATGATGAGCAATTATCCACTAGGGCGACTTTGTAGGCTAATTTAGCATATTTATGTGGTCAGCAGCACTGTTTACTATTCCCCTTCACTGCTTACTGCTACACTTTCAATTTAGAACACACCCCAAATCTCTCTCTTTCTCAGTTTCTCTCTCTCTTTCTATATTTCCTCTCTGTCTCTCCCTCCTCTCCCTCTATCTCTCCCCTCCTGATGGGGTTTGTGATGTGTATCGCTTACCCCCTCCCTCGTGCTGTTTCTCTATTTTTATCCTCGCTGTGTGTGGGATGGGAAGGGAGTAGAGGGACAGGTGTAAAATTGTGTGTGTGTATGTGTGTGTGTGTACAAGAAGTAGACAAAAAGAGGAGGAGCTGGAGAGAGTGATGCAGAGGGGATATGCAGAGCAGAAGGGTGTTTGTGAGGGGAGGGATTTGGCTTGTTTGTTTAAAACAAAAGTCTTTGCTCTGTGCATGCATGTGTGTGTGTGTGTGT
>NW_024582565.1:1094284-1118149 GCF_018398535.1 Haplochromis burtoni
TTATACTTGAGTAAATTCCCTCCACTTAAAAAAAGACTTTGCTTGGGGGGAAGGTCAAAACCTCTTTAGTGAGCAGAAACCTTTACAAAATAAGATAGATGTTCCACGTTAATGCAGATAGAAACTGGAAATACATTTGACTGATTATTGTAAGCTTACAAGAGGATTATCTTTCCCATTTGAATAAAAAAAAATGCATTTCAGAGTAGAAAACAATTGTCAGAAATCAGAGTAGGCGAGGATCACTTAAATGCGGTGACCTTAGCAGATCTCAGCATTTGTTCTTGGATCGGGCTTTCATCAGTGATCACCCCTTTTTTTTAAACTTGAATTAATTTACTCTTCCTAACACTCCGTCTTGCATAGATTTTCATGGCATGGCATGCTTTGGCATGAGTTGGCATCTTTTATTTTGTCCATGTCCATGTGAGACTGTCTTTCTCAAAGCTACAGCTTGCAATCCAGACATGGAGTCTCAGCATGTAATATTTATGTGTCTATACTGAGGCGGACGTATAGAACAGGACCATGCCGGGGGGGGTGAAAAAAAATGTGAATTTGTGTGAATGAAAGGGGAGGTTAAGCGGAGTGGAGGAGGGCCGTGAAGAGGTTTGGCATGAATAGGGGTGTATAGACGGGGAGGGGGGAAGGGTGAGACAGGGGAGGAGTAGAGGAGTTCGGGTTAGAGAGAAGGAGGAAACAAGACAAAAGTTTCCCATAATGAGCGTGGAGGAAGGGGCAGGCGGGTGGTGTGCAGAAGAAAGGGCTTTTTCTGGGTGGTGGAGGAGTGGGAGGGAGTCAAGGCGCACTTCTGTCAATTTAAACAGAGACATCTGTCAGAGGGGGCCACTGGTGTGTGTCTGAATATGTGTGTATGTGATTAGGCAGGCAAGGGGATGACAGGACTTTGGTTGCACCTGGGGTATGACCTCCGCTCTGAGGTCCCCCCTCTAGCCACACTCCAACTTCGTATCTGAATAATGGCCGTTTTCCTCTGACCACAGGGCAATACTGGAGCTTTAAGTGACCACATTACACAAACGTAAATCACCACACTTAATAATGCTGCGTTCAACAACAGAAAACAATGGGAACAGGACAACAAGCCTCATACAGGAGACAGAGAAAACTGGGCTCCGGGTTTTGCTTTTAGTTCAGCGACCGTGGTTGTGATTTAGTGCTATATAAATAAAACTGAATTGAATTACTTAACTAATTTCCTATGACAGCCTGGTCTAAGGCACTTAAAAATTGTTCATAAAGTATGAACAAATTCCGCTATGAGAATATTGATAAAACACTGATTTGTGTGTGATATGTTCATACACATGATTTACACACAGATTTTTGGATACGCGCTGTTAGTAAATGAGATGTGAAAATGAGGCTGTTGTGCCTTATTTAACAGAAATCTATGCTTTTTTCTGCTGTTTCTGACAATTTGAGGTCAGACAAAAATGTCTTTGTAGATTGAGTAGATTAAATTCCAATTAACAAAAGTAGTTAACAAAAATTATTTTATTACCATGCTGGTGATTTCACTTTGGTTCTAGCTGAAATCTCTTTAGGGAATCCAAAAATGTATATGTGCAAAAAAAAAACAACAGCCATGAAATACTAGTTGGTTGACTGACTTTTAAAAGTACTGCAGTAGTAACTTGTTGATTATAAGATATTTCTTAGTCACCTGCCTTAGCCAGGCCTGAGATAGAGCTGTGCCTTCATATAAATATAGTCCCTGGACCACGTCATATGAAGCTACACACTATTCAGATACCATATAGACACAAAACAAAGAACACAAACAAAAGACAAATACATAAAATACAATCATACTAAATTAAATATGATCACAGTTCTGGTTTGCTATAAGCCTTTGTGGAACATGTAGAATGTTCCTTTGTTATAACTGGTAAGCTATTCCAATATTTACTTCTGTTCACTGATAGCACAGTTTGTCCAAACGTGGTTTTGCCTAGAGGCACCTCGCAGTGAGTTCTTTGTATAATAAATTCATTTATACAAGGTGGGGAGGGCATTTAAATTCTTATATATAAAAAAGGCTCTGTTTTTTTTATTTCTCAAAGCTGGAAACCTTTTGTTCTTTCAAAAATGTCCCAGAAAGTAAATTTAAAATGACCTTTTATCAAGCTTTTTTATGGCTTTAATGAAAAGTGATCCCGTTGAGGGTCGTTCCACAGACTCTTCAGCATGTAAAAAAAAATTCACTGAAGAATGAAGAATATAGAGGGAATTTAGAACATTTTACATTTAGAAAAATATAGGTTTGGATTAGCTTGAAATGTAACCTTCAGGGTTATACACTGCTTATGTTAAATTCTATCAACATTATTTAATCAAAATGAGTAATATCCTTTCTCTATTTACCCCGAAGCAACCGAGCTATTTTAGCAACGACTATGACTGAGTGGAATTATTTATTATATAATTATATTTTATGGAGGAATACATTTTAAATTTGTTTTTGTAATTTCACTCAAGTTTCCTGTACCAATAAAATGATATTTATTTAGTCAGTTACAGTTAGTTATCTCAGAAAAAAGATATTTTTAAAACCTAAAGTATATTTGAATAAAATGTGCATTACACTATGCTAGTATCACTTTAACACAAAATATTAATAGTAATAGTGTGAGCAACAGCAAACTTTAGTTTTGTTTCAAGTTTTTGGGTCAGGATTGGATGGTTTCCCTTTATTACTACTTTGTTACATGTTTCTATTACATCTTTCAAAAAGACTATTTAAAATATTTTGTGGAGAAACACTTAAAATAATGAAATAAGTGAAAAACTATTATGGGATTATTAATGGCCCCACACAACTTTATTTTTCATATAAAAAGTTTGAAACGTTGTAAAAGAAGAAAATGAATTAAAGAGATTTGTCATACAAGCGATAAAGTGAAAAAAGGCTAAAGCGGTATACCTTTTAAAATTTAAAGTGTGAACTATGAATTGTTTTCCAAGAAAGAGAAGTAAAAAAAAAACAATTTCATACATCTATTTTATTCCTGTGACATGCAAAAAAGCTAAATCATCACCAGTCAGTGTGGTGTTTTTAGTTCTGTTAGGCTGTTATGTGAACACACAAGTCATTTGCATGTTTTTCTTGCTTTAATTTTCTGGGATCCTGCCTCATGCTGTAACTATCTGAGCATTCAAGAACGTGTCGCTGGCTCCGTGTTGAATGTAATCTCAGTGAATATGAGATTTTTGCAATCATGAATTTCTATGGCTCTGAGCAGCCTTTTTAATTCAGCCGTTCGTTTCTCAAAAGACTTACACTCCCTAAAATAGAAAGAAGGTCCAAGTGCATAGGTCTAGCAGTTATCCGCTATAGTGCTGTTGGATTATGTTGGACTAAATCCAGAGGATCAAATTTCAGTGAGTGCTCCACTGCTGCATGCAGAATGTTCTCATTGGGGTTTGACAGAAACAGCATATAATATTATAGGGATCAACAGGGTAGTTAGTTCTGCTTTATGGATGGTTTGGTGTCATTACTATGGAGCCTGATAAAGAAAAAAAGAGAAGGAGAAAGAAAAGAGAATATGTTGCTAATCCGAGAGGCTGGTGAAGGGTTAACTGCCACACAGAGTATTGAGTGGAGAAGAAGGAGGGCAGACTTCTCAGGTGTGAAGAAGAGAATGAGGGAGAGACAGAGGGAGGAGGGATGAGAGCAGGGGGATGGGCCGCTCAGGAGCTTGTATTGTGGTTGCAGGCCCCCGTTACCAGGCAACGGAGCTGAGCTGAGATGCCAGGTTGCTAGGTAACCTGAGGGATGCAAAGCCTAACGTGGTGTGATAGAGAGACGAGGTGGGGTGGAGCTGTGCTGCCGAGCTGCTCCACCTCAGCGCTCACTGTATCTGTTTCTCGCATTTCAGTGTCTTCATCCAGCTGTGAATGAGAGGTGTGAGCCAGGGTGTCACATTTACCATATCCTACATGTGACACCCCGGGGTGGCTATGCATGGAACCATAACCGGCCACATGTAGTGAAAGCAAAGCTGATGTCTATGCGATTTCCTTACATTTTGGACCATCTTTCACTGTTGAGTAACAGTAAAATATTTTAAGACTATTACAGCGAGTAGAATTTTTGTCACAGTCCTGATGATTTTCCTCGGAAAAGTGAAAACTTGGTTAGCATGGAGTATTTTAATATCACTTAAAATTAGGGCTTGATAATGACAAAAATTAGAATCACAATTCATTAGCAAGGACCGCAAAACTGAAGGTAAATGAAAAAAAGGGGCCCACAAGTCAATCTATGCTTTGTGTTGGTCCCAAGTCTGGAAAAATGAGGAGGGATGTGTCAGGAAGGGCAAAGGGCATAAAATCTTTGCAAAAATCAAATATGCAGATCACCATAATTCCACACTTGATCAGTCCAGACCTCGATGGAAGCAGGTTATGAAGAAGAAAAAGAATAGCAAAGATGATAGATGAATTACAAGGCCTCAGTGAGGGTCTGGAGCAGCGTGTGGGCCTGGCTAAGACCTCTGATATCTGTGAAAAGAGGGGGGTGGGGGTGGGGGGGACGTGGCATTTATAGATTTATGACAGCAAGGGAACTGTAACGGGTGTCGTTCCGCTCCTGAATTTCAGATCAATTATCTCCAAGATTTGTTGGTCACTATTTAGATCACCATGGCTTAATAAGTTAACTTCACTTTTGAAACATAACGAAAATTGCATTTTCTAGTTCAGACTCCTCGAAACCAAAGGGTTTCCAAACAGCTGAATTGGTTTCACTACTCTTGGTAATCAAAGTCGCTCTTCCTTTCATCTTGACTTTAGCTGAGCTAAACCTGCCGCAGAGCAAGTTTGGTGTTTTAGAGAAATATGTGCACCGCTGTGAGCAAAAGATGAAAGAACAGCAAATAAGAAAAGAACAAAACAATTGTTTTTGTTCTTGGGCAATTGGAATTGTTTTACTCAAATTATCCGTTATCATTTAATTATTTTCAGCATATTTTTCTATAACTACACATCCTCTTTGTGTTTTTTTTGTTAATAAATAGATTCAGGAGAGATACAAAATATAGTTATTTGGTGCCTTTAACATTAGGCCACTAGATGTTGAAACCATGGATTTTTTTTAAAAAAAATAATGAAGTAGTTAATCATTTGCCAAAATAACTGCAAAATAATTTATGCTCACTGAATTATTGATGCTTCTCTCTTTAAAAATGTTTAAAATTCAAAATTTGCATTCTAGCTTAAAATGCCTGCGTGATCACCATCAATTGTTTACCTCTCGCTCATTAATTTTACAATTAAGTTGTTTAATCAGACTTAGAATGTGCCCTCAACTTTGTTGAGTCCAGAATAAAGGTAGAGTCGTATAAATCAGTCATGTGGATTAGTCTAAAATATTTTTTTCAATATTCACAGTTAGAAACAGTGCTGCCTAGCTTAGTTTTTTGCATGCTGATGATGAGGATGGGTTTACTAAAATTCATGGAGAGAGTAAGAAAGTAAGACGTAATGGTAAGAAAGAAGAAAAAGAAAGATAAAAAAAAACCAAAACGCCGTGATGGCTACGTCATGGGGTATGAAGGGATTATGGAGCTGCAAGTCAGGGGAAATTGAGGATAGGCGAGAGGAAGAGGGAGAGAAATAATGCTAGATCGTGGAGAAGGGGTAAAAATAGTTTTCCTTTCTTGTGCACTCTGGAAAATAGACATCTGAAATTGTGTGGATGGAGTGCTCCAGAGAGAGATTGAAAGGGGGGAAGGGTGGACAAACACACACGCACACACGCGCGCACGCTCACGATTGAATGTTGTGATTCTGTGCTCTGTAATCAGTTTTATATTACTGTTTGTGATAACATTTGTTTCTTCTTGCGATTTAATGACAAAAAAGGGTCAAAAGAACAAAATGATAACATTGATTCAGCACCGTCGTTTAATCCATGTCCCGAATAGTGTTTGTGCGCTCACATTTACATGCACACACTACCCCCCCTTCCCTCATAACACGGTGCAATGGTTTATTCCACTGATTTTGTGTAGGTGGGGGAGGGGGGGAGAATACGATTTGATTGGATAATCCAAGGATTTAATATCCCCTAATCCTGGCACAATCCTCTCTGCATTACTGCAGGGAGTAAGATTAACAGTATGTGTGTAGTATGTGTTTGCTTCGGTGTGTGCCAAAGGGCGGATGCTCTGAGAAGGGGGAAAACTGTAGTGGATACTGTGTGTCAGTGTATGTGTGTGCGTGTGTTGTCACCTCAGCATGCAAATGGGCTGTGTTTGCATGCCGTACATGATCGTGCATGTGTGCGTTTGTGTGTGTGGATGTGCCTCACACGCACACCATCGTATATCACATATCTCACCCTCATGCGTGGCCTCACATATGAATTCACTTTCCTCTGAGATATAGAAACTCTGCCTCTCAGGGAGGGCTTCTTAGTATGCAGCAGGACGGATCAAACCACGCTCCAGTATGAAGCCAGCTCCTTGTACGTGTTTGCAGATGGTTACTGTTAATTAAGCCCTAATTGGAACGTGAGTAATTAGAGGATAATTCGACTCGAAAGGAGCGTGTGGCTGTTCATGAGTGCTGGAGTAAAGGAGACAGAAATACAGTGTGAATGACTAGCGGGGGCTATACTATGTTTGAATTTTTCACTGGGGCTCAAGGGAATTTTAATTACTACAATGTAGATTCAATCCCTCACCCTTACTTATTAAGACTGCCTTTATCTCTCCATTATTCTCATCTTATTGCTCATATATATTTACACTTACTCAGGGCTCATTTTTCTCTCTATGATGCTACGATAAGAGGATGTGTTAGAGGGACGCTGAACAGGGGAAAGAAGAATTTACATTTAAAAAAATGTCTGGTATGAAAATGTAGGTAAAAGGCAGACCTTTTACATGTGATAACTTTGCATACAAACGCCAAAATCTAATTTTAGCGGTATTTTTATTTTAAGGCTTAACCATCAAAGCGGTTTGGAGCATATGATAGCCATGATTCTCCTGTGTCAGAAGAAATCACAGTTAGAAAATGAGCCTCATATTTAAATGTAGGTAAACAGGAAACCTTTTAGATGGTATTTTTTTGACAAGCCACCTATCGCACGTGGAGATGTGGCTCACAGATGTGATTTTCTGTGAAAACAGATTAAGCATCCAGGGTACCGTTTTTTGGGGGTTTTTTGCTACTCACCGTCAGCGACATTAAAGTGCACTTTTGCTTTTGTTATATATCCTATACCAATGGCGCAAAGGTGGGAAGAATTCAGTCTAGATTGTTTTAGATTGGGACACTTTGAGTGGGTATAAAATTGATTTGCTTGCTGTCTTTGAATGAGCTTAAATGTGAATTTCAGCCCTGAAAAATTCATGTGGCTACCTCCTTTTTTACTTATCCTGCTTTAAAAAATGCTGGTAAAAATAAGGTGACTTTAAAAAAGCACCAAATTTTGACCCACCCCTTTGTACATCTACATGAAAATTTTGAAGCGTTTTCATGTAGGGCTTCATTAAATATACTGAAGTTATTTTACAAATCAGCCGATTCTGAGGGTTTCATGATATTCTGTGTGTTATGCCCTTATGATAAATGCTCATCTTTCTCTTATTATTTTACAAGGCAGGAAAAATGTGTGATGTTAAAGCCAGCAAACGCTCCTCCAGCACAAATTCTTTGTTTACTCAAAGAGCACAGGAGTCGCCCTTGGCAACCAGCGTTCTTGTTTACCTACCCAGTGTGCCGTCATATGATTGCCATGACAACGATCTCGTTGCTATGCCAATTTTCCAGTGCTATTGTGTCTTTATGCCGGCCGACTGCACCTTTCACCTGCTGCTTTTCCTCATCTCTTCTGATCCTTCCTCTCATCCTTTGCAGTACATCATGTGGGATTCATATTATATGGTTCTATTAAAGTTCACACACACACACACGCACGCACACTCGCACAGATGCTTTGATAAGCTTTGATTCAAAGGCCTTAGTTTGAAATCAGGAGGTGTTTCTGTTCAGTCTGTTTCAAGGATGAGCTTGAATAGGCCTAATGAATGAACAAATGGAAGAAGTGATGGATGGCTAGAGGGATAGGGAAAGGGTCAGTGGATGTAGATCCTGCTACAATCAGCCTGCTCTACAACACAATCCGAAATCAATGGACAAGACGGAGCTGATCAATGAGTTTGTATCACAAGATGGATGGCAACTTAGATGGACAGCAAAAGCACCCTGAGCAGGGCTAGGATTATGATGGATGGATGGATGGATGGATGGATGGATGGATGGATGGATGGATGGATGGATTCAAGGTTATGGAAGACGGTCAGGGGGAAGTTTATGTGTATTTTCCATAAGTTTATGATGATGCTGACAGCTCGAGTCGATAAAAGTGTGGGGTTAAAAGTACATATCATTCCTTCCTTTGCACACCCCTTGTGTGCCCATGTTTGTGTGTGTGTGTGTGTGTGTGTGTGTGTGTGTGTGTGTGTGTGTGTGTGTGTGTGTGTGTGTGTGTGTGTGTGATGGCCTTGTCTTAGATCAATAGCTTTGTGGTGACAGCTAAGAGCTGATTAATCAAATGTATGGATCAGTCTCTCGCTGCTCTTCCCTCTCTTCAATTACCAGCTTCATTACATTGCCTTAACACCCCACTGGGACCTCTCTCCATTCTTTCTCTCCCCTTCCTCGCTTTCTTCCACCGTACTTCTCCTCCTCCTCTCTGTCTCTTCCCATCTTTTTTTCTTCCTCTGTTTTTATCACCGTCTTTCAATAACTATAGCTGTAAACTACATATTATTGAGCTTAAAATCCTATTTTGATTGGCAGGGAGGTATTAATATATACATGGATCCTTTCTGAGACCTATATATAATAATATAATACTATTATTATAATTTCCTCATTACTATTATTATTATTAATGTGTTAAAGAACAAACATAGCAAATCTCTGCATATGAATGAAGATTATATTCCTCCACTTTTTAGAGTAATGTACCCACAGATAAGAGCTTTTTGGTGAGATCCAATTCCGTTCCTTTTTATTCAATACCTTTTGTTTTTTGCTCTATGTTCTTTATTTGTTCTATTTTGATTAATTTTTTGCTTACAATCAAAAAAGTATATAATTAATAATAAATAGTTTTAGAATTCATTGTGAATTTATTTTGCAAAATGTGAAACTGTACTTGATGAGCATGTTTTCTTGCTGTATATTTAGATGTCACTTCACTGGCTCATATCTCCTTTAGCCTCGTCTCCTACCTCCATCCCTCCTTTTGATCCAGCCTTCTTTTTTCTCTTCTTGTTTCCTTCTTTTCATCACCTTCATTCTGCAGCTCTGATCCTCCTTCTCTCTGCCCTCCTTTTCTCTTCCTGTGTTTTTATTCCCATCTTTCAGTAACTCCTCATAGACATAAAGTACCTATTTTAAAGGAAATATCACATATTGACTGGCAGTGAGACATAAGTACATGATTTCTTTAACATTATTTATTTCAAACTTTTAGAAGTTATTTTGAAACTAGATTTGTCTTCTATGTCTTTGCGGCTTTGCCCTCCTCCCTTCCTTCCACCCCCCTGCTTCTCTTCTTGCTTTCCTCTTTTCACCGCCATCATTCTGCAGCTCTCCTCCTCTTCCTCCTCCCCCAGCCCATTCCCCTGGCATTAACACTGTGCCTCATTGCCTCAGTGCTATGACTAAGCACTGTGTGTGTTTAGTATGTTTTTGTGCCTATGTGTGCTTCTACGTGTGTGTGTGTGTGCGTCAGACCTGTGTTTCTTTCTCTAAATAGCGAACGAATAGGGGGAGACATGGAGAACGTGTGTTTGCACGCGTGCATTAGCATTCATGGCAGTGGATGGGTGTAGTCGTGACATTTTTTAAAGATAGAGCAAGTCACGACTGAATCACGCCCAGCTCCTCCCTCCCGCCCTCCCTCCATCCCCTATTTCTCTTTCTATTCTTTTTGAATCATCCTCTCAGGGGCAGCTCTGCTTTCATCCTCCCACACTCGGTCTCTCTTTCTCGCTCTTCATGTACTACTTCTTTTTCCAGCCTTTCCATTCATTCCCCAGGTTCCTCTTGGCCTTCCACCTGCCCTTTCAGTCGGTCGAAGTTAGGCAGGGTCCCCCAGGTCTCTCTCTTTCTGTCTCTCGTTCAACATCCTTTTATTTTTAGCTGACTGCGCCTGGTCCTGTTACACACTTGTCATTTCACCCCACTACAAAATCTCTCTCTCTCCCTTGCCTCCCCCGCCTCATCGCCGTATCTCAACCTCCTCTTGTCCCTCATCTAATCCGTAGTTCTTCAGTAATCCTGATCAGCTGGCCTGCATTCTTAATCTCGTCACTTCTCAATCCTCCTCAGTACTCCTGCATGCGTGTGTGAGACAGAGAGGCTGAAAGAGAGAGAGAGAGAGTGAGAAATCATAGGTAGTAAGACTGTGTGCGTTTGACAGGGATCAACCAGCCTCGGACAGAGTTCAGACACACCTGTTACCTGCTAACATTCATTTATCTGCTGCTAAAAATAAATCCCACTTGGATACACACAGGAGCCACATAAAAATATCAGCTACAGTCTATTCATCTTTACTTTTACAACAATATTAGTATTTGTGTCTGATTTGTCATTACACTTGATGCTTGTCTGGATTTCAAAACATGCCACAAAAACCGATGTTTTCCCTGACTCAATATCAGACCTTAGTTATGTACACAGGTGTGAATATTCAGCATATAGTTACAGTAATGAGTCTGGGTTATGTTGTTTAAGAGATTTCTGTGCATTTTCCTGGTATTGCTGCCCAGTTGGTGAACAAAAATGATTATTTTTGCTAAAGTAAATTAAACCCGCCTTTAAAAAAAAAAAAAAAGGTTCAAAATATTGATTTTACTCTGGTGGAAAGTCAAAATTTCTTTGATGGATACCTGCTGATTTACAAAATACCAATTAATGTTTGAGTAAAATATGTTACCTAAAATGTAATGAAAGTGAAGTCAGTCTTAGAAAACAAATATGTCCAGGAGAGGCTTGTTTATGTTGACCATCCGTATTCCTGCTTGCTTGTCCCTCAGATGAATCGGCCAATCCAGGTGAAACCAGCTGACAGCGAGGGCAGAGGCGGTGAGAAACACGCTTAAACATCCAAACACGTACTCCTGCATTATGTCTTTCTGTCTATGTGACATAATGACATAATGCATTCCCCTTACTGTAAACGTAACCATCCAATCCAAATCTAAATCACTCTAACCAGAACTGTAAAATCAAGCCTGTAATAAACCTTTGACGTTGTGAAGACTGGCCAAAAGGTCCTCACAGTGTACAGATGTCCTTGTTTGCCAGATAGAAGGGTAGGTGTCAAGTTGGATCAGATAGAGATGGAAAGTAGTCAGCGGGGTGCCTGGCAAGTTGCTTTTTATAAATACGCACACATACATACACATTCAGATCACACTCTTTTCATGCCACTTTCCTGGTTTATGGTCTCTGTGGTCAATACTGCAACCTGGTGGACATAAATTGAATCTGCCATAAAAAGATTGTTTTTTTTCTTTTACTGAAGACAGCCTTTACTCTATACCAGCCATGTCGCCAGCATTGGGAATATAACATTGAATTCATAACATTTTCTTCCCTTTCCTCCACACATCCTTGGCCTCTCAGAGGACAGGAAGTTATTTGTGGGCATGCTGGGAAAGCAGCAAAGCGATGAGGACGTCAGAAGGCTGTTTGAGCCCTTTGGCAGCATAGATGAGTGTACTGTCTTGAGAGGGCCTGATGGCACCAGCAAAGGTAAAATGCACTCAAATATAATACCACAAAGTGCTTCATTTCATGCAGTGCCATTTTTATTTTTAATTCAATGACTGTTTGTTACAGGGTGCGCGTTTGTGAAATTCCAAGGACATGCCGAAGCCCAAGCTGCCATCAACAGCTTGCACGGGAGCCGCACAATGCCTGTAAGCAGCATGCACATGATCGCAAAGGATAAAATCCATACGCATAAAACAAACAGACACAACCAAATATGTGTATGTACTTCTAAAGGCTTATACAGTGAACCGCAGGGGAGAGTTTGCATTTTTTGTAGGTAATAATGTAATGTAAATGTATTTGCTTTGGCCCTGCACTGCTCATTGTGCCGGGATAAGCGTGAGTCCCACGAGACTCATAAAGGATTAACTGGATAGAGGAAATGAATGAATCAACACGAAGCCTGGGCCCATTAACACCGAAAATTACTTGCAATTGAAACTTAATTCTGTCTTCACCTCTGTCCTCGCAGGGGGCGTCGTCCAGTCTGGTGGTGAAGTTTGCAGACACAGAGAAGGAGCGGGGGTTGAGGAGGATGCAGCAGGTGGCCTCCCAACTCGGCATCTTCAGCCCCATGACCCTCAATTTCCCCGCCTACAATGCCTACACGCAGGCGGTCAATGCACAGGCAAGCACAGACACACATAAACATTCGCTGTGCTGCACATGCATGCACCAAGTTTGTAAGGGGAGTGCTGTGCTTATGAAAGGATGTAATAAGTTTGAAGAGGCTATCAGTGGTCTAATTCAGGCTAATGTTATTACCCACACAACAGAACATACGTCATCTGGCATTAGCTTTCCCGCAACACACAACCATTAACCCACTGACTCGGGACATAATGGCCTTGTAATTAGATCTCTATTCATCTGTTCCTCCATCACTCCCTCTCCCTGCCCCTTCCTCTCATTTTTCTTTCCCCTTTTTCTCCCACTCTCTCTCTTTTTCCCATACCCATTTAACTGTGTCTTTGTTTTCTCTCACCCTCAATTTTTCTCCCCTCTTTCTCCCTCCTCTCTTCTACCTCTCCATCTCCTTCCTGTCTCTGCTTCCTTCCTTGTCCACAGCTTGTCCAACAGCAGGCCCTGGTTGCCCAGTCAGCGTACTTGTCTCCTGTGGCAACAGTTGCCGCCGTACAGATGCAGCAGATGGCAGCACTCAATGCCAATGGAATCATTGCCACACCCATTACACCCATCACACCATCCTCGGGTAGGCTTACATGCTATGCGTACTTAAATATATTCTTGGATTATTGGATGTATCTTCTAGCTGTACTTGTCAGTTTGTTATAACATCAAACATGATGCATTAGAAAAATAGTCACAACCCTTTTTCCTTTTAATGTTTCATGTTATCAAAAGAAAAGTCTAGATTGCTGCTTCTAGGAGTTTAAAGCATTCAGTTTATATTTTTACAGTGTAAGTCTAGCAAGATGAATCTTTGAATGAAGGTTTGGTTATTGAAGCAGGTGTACTCACATAGGAAATATAGTTAATGTCCTTCGAGATGCAAGATAGGCCTCTTGGTAGCTATCTTAAAAGGCCTCAAGGCACTTCTTTTGAAGTATTATTTTTAATTCATTTTAATTTCGCTGGTCACTGAGACATAAAAACTGCATGCATAGTGTTGCCAGGGAAGTTTTATCTTTTTTAAAGAACAAAGACTTATTCTAGTTCCCTGACTTTGCCCCCAAATGGGGTTTTAAAATCCTGAAAGTTGTACCTCTACTACCATCTTTCTACCACCAGATTTCTCCCATAAATCTAAACGTTTTATTCTTTAAGAGCTGTGTCTCTCATCTCTCTGGTATAGTGAAATATTTGCAATGACAGAGACTCTGTTTTGCTGTGATATCTGTCTGTAGGTACAAACACCCCCCCAACTATTGCAGCAACACCTGTGCCAGCGCTTCCTCCACCAATAGGAGTGAATGGTTACAGCAGCGTGCCAGCTCCCTCCAATGGGCAACAAACAGAAACACTATACACCAATGGCGTTCACCCATATCAAGGTATTTTGATCAAATCATTATGGAGTGTAGAGATATGTTTACTACTGTGATGTTGTGATGAGGACCGGACCCAAATTGCAGGACGTAAAGCAGACAAAGTGAATAAGACTAAACACAATAACAGAGACTTAATATATTGTCTTTTTTTAAATTCTCCTTTTTTAAAAATTTCATATCCCCAGCTCAGAGTCCAGCAGCAGCCTTGGACCCACTACAGCAGGCCTACGCAGGCATGCAGCACTACACAGGTTGGTGTATGCGCAGATCACAGAACTGATCACTTATAATCATCTGAATTCTTCATAGATATTAATTTCTGTGTGCTTTGCTTACATTAAGATAGACGAGGCATGCAAACAAAATCAGTAGTAAATACATCTGCTCAAAAGCCACTGAAGATGATGTGACAGATGTTCACCATATGCATGTCCTTGTAAATCAAAGTTGCACATATGGATCAATTACACATGGCTCTAAAAATCACGTTAGCTTCAGTGAAGTCATACACATATCTAATCCATATTCAGCCGTATTATTATTAATGCATATGTGTGTTTCCCAGCCGACGTCTCAGGGAGGAGGTTAAATCAAGATGAGCAGACTTGTGACTTTGTTATGAATGTGTCTGCTCTCAGACTGTCAAGGATAAAAGGACAGTTTGATTGACTGAATTCATTTTGTTTTGATTTATCCAATTTAATTAAGACACAAAAGGCTGGCGATAATGTAACACAGGACATATCATGTGTACATGATTCAATATCAAGGGGAGATGTAATGCGTGTACAGGCTCAGATCAACAGTGTCATTGTCTGGTGAACTTATTCCACTCATATGTTACAGTTAATAGTTTTCACCTTCAGCAGAAGACGTTTCAGCTCGAACAGAGTGACTCAATTGGACGCTCCTATGTTGCCACTCGTTGTTGTGGTCCAATCATATTTTGTTGCTCCCTGTCTCTCCCAATAGCGGCGTACCCTGCTGCGTACGGATTGGTCGGGCAGCCGTTCCCCCAGCAGCCAACACTTGTTGCCCAGCAACACCAGCAGCCCCAGCAACAGCAGCAGAGAGAAGGTGATGTGGTTTCCTTTCTGGCCGGGGCCACGCCCCTCTCTCCAGTGATCTTATTTAAAGTTTTTTTTATTGCAAAGTTTTTACAGCCTGAGATCATTTATCAAACTCTGTCTACTGTGTGGATGCGTGCGTGTGTGTGTGTGTTAGGTCCAGAGGGGTGTAACATCTTCATCTACCACCTGCCTCAGGAGTTCAGTGACTCTGAGATGCTGCAGATGTTCCTGCCTTTTGGCAATGTCATCTCAGCCAAGGTGTTTGTGGACCGTGCCACCAACCAGAGCAAATGCTTCGGTGAGAAATGCAGACGGGGGAGAAAGGGGGAGGGAATGGGGGAGGACCGGTTTATCAGAGCGAAGAAAGGACAAGTGGAAAAAGTCATTGGCTGATGAAATACTGTGTTAATTAATGCGTGTAAACCCGCCTGACAAAATGACTAAAGTTAGCATTTTGCCTGTCTTTCAGGATTTGTGAGTTTTGACAACCCAGCCAGTGCTCAGGCCGCCATCCAGGCCATGAATGGCTTCCAGATTGGCATGAAGAGACTGAAAGTGCAGCTCAAAAGGCCGAAAGATGCCAACCGCCCATACTAAGTGACTACTGAGAGGATGAAGAACAAGTGAAGAGAGGTGAGGAGGTGGAGAGCAGGTGAAGAGTGGCACAATATGAGACAAGTGAGCCTTAGTATAGAGACAGAGTGCAATCAAGTCCCGCCCAAAGCAAACTAAGGCTAAAACAGTGAAACTCGTTAGTGTGGTGCAGGCATATTGTTACTGATATCCAGTGTCAGTTTTATTGGATGCTCCTCAGATGTTTACAGGACTGTGAATCATATTCAGAAAATGCTGCATTTGTATATACAATTACTTTTACACAATATAATGTTTAAAAAACTAAAATTAATACTGAAATAATTTATTTAAAGTGTATTTTTAACTGAAAAAAATAAGACCAGTTTGACAGCTTTATTAAACTAAATTAAAAAGAAAATTAAAATTAAAAGACATATTTAATATTTAAAACCAAGGATAATATTAAAAAAAATAAAAAACTATAATAAATATGACGAGTCCAGTGGGCGTGGTTTTCAGAGTAAGACGCATTGCGCTCTGTCTCTGTGTTGGGGAGCAAGCGGATAAATTTGGGTTAGTGAGGAAAAAAAAGTGGACAAGGTAACTTAGACTTGACAGTGCACAGCTAACTGACGGGGAAAGCTTTAACCTGACATTTCAGTGAAATATGCTTTGGGTAACTTACAGAAAAACAGCTTAATCAACTCAAGAAGAGTAATTATACTAAAATATTGTTTCCCTTTTTTATTTTCTTTGACAATCTTATTTATTTTCTTTCCTGCTGTTTTGATCTTTTCCTGAAACACCCAAGATCCTTCCGTCCAATCATAATTCACGAGGACCCCATCGCTATGGCAATGGTTGCCTAGTGACCGATAAAGCCCCGACCCCCCCTTCCTCTCACATTGTTGTAAGTTGATTGGTTGGCCTGTGTTTGGGTTGCTGTGGCGATTGATTGCCTGTGTTGGTTGCCCTTGGCAATTTTTGTTCTGTCACCTCGAGCAACCAGCCATGCGTTGACCTGCATGTCCTGTTGCTGTAGTGACCACAGACTGTGTTTGGTGCATTGTGACTTTATTTTGTATTGACCTGTGCACATACTGATCAATAACTATCAATAGCCCGGACTGTACTCAGAATCAACTGATTCGATTGGATACTTGATACTTTGAATCATTTTATAGTAATTTGATCAATTCTGTAGCAACGCTCGTTACTCTTTTCAGCCTCGTTTTTGATCAGTTTCTGTAGTGTTCTGTTTGGTGTGTTTATTATTTGAACAAATGGTTTGGGTAAAGTAGTGAGCGTGGGCATCTGTGTGTACGTATGTGTCTGTGTTACACTGTTAGCGTGTAATACAGGAGAGCGTAATCCTCGTTGTATTGGTGTCTGTACAGAAAGGTGTGCAGAGGCTTCCACGGTGGACTGCTGGAGAAAGCTAGAGCAGAAATACAGTTTACTGCAAATTACATTTACTTGTTTTATTATATTATGCAACATACAGTGGCCGTACATGTTGGAACAGAGGCCATGATGTGGTTGAACAGAGCTCTAAATATGGCCACAGACTGGTCCAAAGTATGGGCTACACAGGCCAGAAGAGAGACAGACAAGGTTACTTTCATTTTACTGACAAAGGCACACTGTACTTTGGAGCGAGCATGCATTTTGTTGAGCTGTGCTCTGATAGGCTGAGTTTTTAATCCTGGATTGTGATTTATTACAGTGTTTGATGTGCCACTTTAGTTTTTTGCTCCTTCGTTTTTCTCTCCTGAGCCATTTTCACACATGAACTCCAGACAGAGTCGGGAGAAACAGGTCACCACATTTCTGAACATGCCCTTCATTACATAGGCCACTTAGGACTCGCTGGAACTAGTAGTAGTGATGGTGAATTCACTGGCCAATTACATTCTATAGTTATACCTACAGGATATGTTTATTTTATATAATTAAGATGAGCACTTAGGTGCATTATGTAAGTCTTCCAGATTTTGCGATACAGGCTAACTTTCATCTGGAGTCCCTGGCAGTTTGAGGGCATTCATAGGCAGGAAAAAAAAGCAAAGATCCAAGGGCACCTAAGCACAGGTAAGAGTCATAATCATATGAACGATAAAACAAAGACATAAACAAAGAAAGACAACATATTAAACACTTATAAAAACTCTCATACAGACACAAAGAGCATTAACACAATTACAAAAGCAGCGACCTGCAACACACTAAATCCGCTTACGTCACGTTTGATTGACATGGACTTTGTACCGGAGAGCAGGCAATTTAAACACTGTTTGAATTTTTCACATTGCACCTATTCCGCGTCATTTCTAGAAAAGTTCAGCGCTGCGGTGCATGTGTGAAAACAGCTTTTTATATATATCCCTATCACTTCTTTTGTGCTCTTTTCTCCCTCTTCCCTTCACCACCTCCTTGCTCCTCTTCTTCTTTTCCCTCCTCTCTCTGTCAGGTTTTTTTCTTTCTGCTTCTCTCCCCTCCAGTCTCTTCTTTCTATCCCTCTAGCTCGTGTTTTGAGGTAAAGGGTATGTGGTTACCATGGTGGTATATAAAAAAAAAAACTGTGAAAAAAAGTGCCTCTTGCTTATTGGAGAACAGCCTTCAACTATAGGAATTCTGGGAGAAAAATAACAAGAGAGACTGTGACGTAAATGTAATCCTCCACAAACCCGTAACCTTTACCAGAGAGCAGAAAATGTGTAGCTGCTGTCAGGTCGGTGTTTGGAGGCACTTTCAAATGGCAGCACACATTATAAATAAAGGATTCAGCTTCTATTTCTAGACAAGCTTTTACATAACAAATCCTTGTGGGTAATAAGAAGGCCATGTAATACCTCGGTATAATACAAAAAGTTGTGGCCACTTCTTTATCCTGATTAAAATGATCACCCAGAATTTCTATACTGCAAATGCCAGAGAGTGATGCATGTTGGTAGTAGTGTTTGCTTGCTATGAATCGAGGCACATGTTCATAAGGACACTGAGACATAAGTGCATACTTCTAGATTCTGTAGACTTACTAACACACACACACACACACACACACACATTTACATCCAAACACACACCTACAGTCCCACAGTAACACATTTGAGTGATTTTCACTGTATTGAGTTGCATGATCCAGGCACTGTGTGTGTATGTGTTTAAAGCACCATGAGTTACCGCTGCTGAAAGACAGAATGATGCTTTCTTGTTTGACGCACTCACCTGAGACTGAAGCTAAGCGAAGCTAGCAGCATCCTGAGGTGCAGTTTGCTGCAGGAAGTGTGGCAGTCAGGCCTACACAGGAGTCTTGTTTGACAAGCTGTGAAGATCAGAGAGAAACGCAGAGCCTCAGAGTATTTATAACTCTAACAGATCCTCCCTCCTTCTCTGTCCCTCTCTCCTTTTATCACTCCCTCTACCCTCCAACTCTCCTGCCTTCACAGGTGACCTTTCAGAGTCCAGCCGAGGAGGAATCCCAGGGTTCATTGTGCTTTCAGACTGTCTGCTGCCTGTGAGCGTACGCGGACTGCAGCCACACTCACGCAAACACACAAACATACATCAACACCGAACCTCATAGGGTTCGTGGCTGATATGTACATAAAATGCACAAAAACACACACACACACTTGCTGACACTTACACAAATACACACGCGAGTCAGTAATCTCACCCATACGGCCGAGACCTTGGTTTGACCGTAGTCTGTGTGGAACAGGGTGTTTAGTACAGCTAAGACAACTCAGACCAAGTGAGAAGGGTGAAATCAACCTGCTGATATATCACTCCAATAGACTTTAACTTGTCTATACCATGTCTAATACATGACAAATATAGAGGGACCGATGTTTCATAATAAAAACCCAAGAAAATACAAAAAAAGACGACTAAATGAGTAGGTTAGAGAGACTTTGGAGAAGATCCTAATGACCTGTAAATAGTTTAGTTTACAAAGAGCAGCATTTAAAAAACAAGAAAAATGCAAAAAGAATACTACTTTAGATAAACACTGAGCAGGACACAGCAACATTATTATTATTATTATTATTATTATCATTATTATTATTATTACCACTAGTAACATCATCATCTTCATGAAAGGAAAATACATTCCAAATTGTAAAATGGGAAATCACTAACCTATTTTAAATTTCTACTTAGACTTTAGGTGAAACACGGGGGAGGGAGGGATTGCACTTTTATTCGGGAGGTTTTAATATTTGAGCTATTTTTTATTTATTTACTAATTTATCAATTATTTTGTTTATTGGGAGAAAAGGGGGTTTGAGTGGGTTGCAATATTTTGATTTAGGATTTTCTAGAGGAAAAAAAACAACTTTTGAGGGTCTGTCTCTCTCACTTCTTGCAATCGAGTAATTATAATGTATGTATTAATTATTACAGCAATTATATTTATTTCTAATTTATTGAATCCTGTTTTTGATCCACTCTCTTTTTAAGTTTAAATAAAAAGTATCATACTAAAATGTCTGATGTGTAATCCATGTGAGTGTTTGCATGCATGTGGGAGGGGAAGAAAGGGAGCAGGACTGGTCCAATGAAAATCTGCATTTGGAAGGTTCAGCAAGGAAGAGAGCGCACATCCAACTTTTCACCAGGAGGGGGCATCGCTACAGTAATCAGAGAAGAAGGAGAGAATTGAAATACCAATTAAGCTGCACAGCTTGTGATCTCATTTCATTCTTTATGGGAGCAGGCTACTTTTCTAATAGTAGATGCATTTGTCTTTCTCAGGAATAAGTATACAAGAGTATTATTTCTAATGATTAATTTACCAATAGAGAAAACTATTTAATAATAATGTGATGTGTGCAGAGCACATTTTTAAGAAACAATTATTAAGCTGACTAAATATGAGTCCACAGGTGTGGGATTTGTTAGACCACTGAGAGGATACATTAAGTAGAGGAAATTTTGAGCATCAGACTTTTAATTTCCTGTGCTTGGATTTTAACTCCTTCTATCCTTCAGTCTATGGTGGACATATCTGGATTTAGATGAGGGGATATACACACACAACACACACAGCCGTCTACATAATCCCTATGCTTCTCTAATGTTTCCCACTGAGATCTACAGCTACAAAAGTGTTTCCCTGGCCAAAACAAGTAAATAATTTAATAGGAAGGGATCATTCTGACATTTATTACAATATTGATTGAGGTTAGCAGCCAAAAAAGACCTCATCAATTTTATTATACTACATTTATTTTTTATGGTGCATGAGGCCATTCAAAGATAAGATGTCAAATTGGGAATATTCCAGGATGTGATATTTTCATTACCGCATGGGCTTTCTTAATATTTTATGTTATTCAAGTATAAAATATTCTATTTATTGAAGGTCTTTTATCATAGATTGTGTTTGATTAAACTTTTAGCTGTTGCAAAAAATAGGTAAATACAATACATCTCATGTTATTTAACCTTATCTTTGTGACCAATTCAAATACTTGTATGATTCAAAGTTAAGTTAGGACCAAGACATACCCCCACCCCCCGCCCTCACTTTGTGGGCCAAATATAGTATTTAATATAATTAAACTCAAGCACAGCCTTATTGATCTGATCTGAACTTTGGCTGCCTGGAACAAACTGTTTGACAGGCTGGCTGTGAGTCAGATATGAAGATCCTTTGACCCCTCAGCTGCTTCTCTTATAGTTCACGTGTCACTAGGAAAATAGTTATATCTGTAGAAAATATACAAAATAAAATATCCTATTGTAATGATCCTGTTATTATTATTATTGTTATTATTATGTATTTAAAAAATATTTGATTAAACGCCCAGTAAAATGTAACAGAAAGGTCACGAGTGAGTGGGACATCACCAAAAGATTTCTACATTATAGTAAACATTCAGTCAACAGCAGATGCTACGTCCGCAAATAACGAGGTTAAAGGTCAGCCACGGCAAAGCTTCCAGCCGATCAGAAAAGTATTGTAAGTTACGAAATGTAAAAAAAATATATATATAGCTTTTTAGATAAAAAACCAAAAACAAATATCAGACACTTTGGATTAACACGGCTGTTTCGGATACAAAGATTTGGGGGTAAAACTTATTCCGAGCGGAAACAAAACGCGGATGTGTGTGTGAGTGTGTATGAGCCAAATGCTCTCTCATGTGCTTGGACGTCATCTGCGTCCCTCCCTCTCCGTTATTCCCTCACTCCTCCCTCTCTGTCTGCGCCTCTCAGTCCGCTCTCCTGCCGGCCCGACCCCATCCTCTGTCCGGCCACAAAGACCCCCGTCGACTCCCAGGACACACGAGGGGGGATTAGCTGGGACACGACGAGGGAGGGGGGGAAAAAACTACCTGAACACTGCTGGGAGAAAAGCCGCCGATATCGCATTGCAGCATCTCACACATTCTCCCCCATCTGTAGCTCCCCTTTCCTTCCCTTTTTTCGCACATTGTTCCCAATGGAAACATGTAAAAATCAGTAAGCTGCGCCCTTCTGAGCACAACCAGCGGGCTGGGCACACTCAACGGGACCGTTAGCTTTTTTTTTTTCCAGTGAGCTACGCGGGACCAGGAGAAAAAGACAAAAAACAACTGACAATTTTTGGTGGAAAGAAGATTTTTTCTTCTTCTTCACGGCGCGAGAAGGACACCAAAGTAAGTACCGTTTCACTTTCATGTCGGGTGGTAGACGTTGGTCGTTTTGTGCGCCTGAGTGTTTGCGGGAGACGCTCGCTCCGCATCTTCGCTCACCTCAGACGTCATTACGCACTCGTGCAGGAATCGGGCAATTAAAAATAACAGGCCGCTTTCGGTCTCTTAACAAAAGAAAGAGAATAAAAACGCGGCGTAAGCTGGGTTCATATGTGATGGTTGATTATTCCTGCCAGTGGCTGTGTAATATGATGACACGAGGGCAGTCTGGCGCTTGAACGGTGGATCGCTAAAGTTTGCTAACTAGCCACATTATCACTGTAACTAACACACACACACACACACAAGTCACAGCCCCACTATACAAATATAGTTTTAAATAATATATATCGTTTTTTCTATGTTTAATAATCTCCGTTTAACCCTCTCCTTCAGGCAGTCTTTAATGTGGTTCACTTTGCAGTAGCTACATTAAAGCAAATCTGCAGAATGCTAAGTAAACATAAATACTAAAGCTTTAGAATGAGAGGAGGCAGCTGTAGCTGCCGTACGGGAAATAATTGTTTGTTTTGTTGATGTTACCACAATGACTCTTTCATACTCAGACGTGTAAATACGTGACAGCAGGCAAGTATGTATAATATATTGTCACAGTTATAATATCCAAGAAGTAGGTTAATTAGAGGAGTGCCATATGTGAGTCAGACCAATAAAACCAATTTGTACAACATTTTCCATTTAATGTAAAGAAGTCCACTCTGGAGATGTTTTTAGCACTTAGCCAATATAGACCCACATTTAATAAGTTGAAAGATACTGTATAAACAGAAACCCCCACTTTACTATATGCTTTAATGGCCAGACAATATAATATTTTGTTTCTTGCTAAATTGTTTTTTACATTTAATTAGCATTTTTTTAACAAAACAAACCGTTGATAGAATGAGATGTCATTAAAGTCTTCTCATATTCAGTTCTTGTTTAGTTGACCACCATAGTGTATATATATGGCTTCACTGTAGGAGCCACTATTGTTTTATGTTTGTAGCTTCGGCTACCAGCTGGCACCTCTTGTGTTTACTGCTTATTTAGGTGTATGTATTTAAGGGACAGCAGCTACAGGTGCTGCCTGTTGCCAAGGCAAACATCTTTTTGACTGTGCTATCGTGTAACTATAACGTGTTGAGAAGATGTGCACTCAGTGGTACTTTAAATAGACACTACATTTACAGTTCTTTCACCTTATGAGGGGATAGAAGTACTTTTAACTTTACAGACTTTTACTCCCGTGCAGTGAAAATAAAATGAATAGTGGTCCAAAAGGGACCATTAAGTGGGATTTGCACTTCTACGTTAAATCTACACCATAACCTATGCTATAACCTGACATTTAACTCCCTAAAACTGGAACTAGATGGTTTGGTATTGTTGTTTCTTCCTATGTATTTCTAACTACTTATTCTTTCACTGTCATTTCTTTTTGATGGTCTGAAAGATCAGTTTGAAGAGAGAAACCCTACTGCTAACTAGTGTTTTGGCTGGTGTGCACACCAGCACAATAGTGCATTCCAGAGCAGCTCCAACAAGCCCGACTTAACAATCCAAGATCAGTGACTGTAAGCAGTAATAAAACTGTAAAGCTTTAAAACAGTGTGGCAGCTGTTGCTAACAACATAAACATATATATATATATATATATATATATATATATATATATATATGTAT
>NW_024582565.1:1118746-1129034 GCF_018398535.1 Haplochromis burtoni
ATATATAACATAGATTGTTCAAACTGCTGCCTTCATGCAGGTGCTACGGAGTGGTGTTTACTAAAACCAGCTGCCACAGACACAGTTTCTTGCCCCAGTTTGCCACTCTGATGAACACTGTGAAATCAGCCACTTTTATATCATTCTGGTCATATGCACGTTGTCTAGTTCTTTTCTCCGCTGTCTATGGTATACTATATATGGGGATGATCTCTAGCTATATGCATAAAATGTGATTGGGCGGAGCAGCGATGTCCATCACAGCCAATGTATTTGAGACGGAAAATACATTTTCCGTCTCAAATGTATATACCACAAAACGGTATCTGCTTCTGTGTATTTTTAATGGATTAATTCTAAGTTTATGAGAATGATAAAAAATTTTTGGAAGATTTAATTACACACATTTAATTTCGTTTAGGGTCATCTACTGATCGGAAGGTTCGTGGTTCGATCCCCAGCTCCCCCAATGTGCATGCCAAATATTCTTGGGCAAGATAGTAACCCACTGACCCCAAGTTGCTCTCCAGTGCATTCATTGGAGTATGAATGTGTGTGAGGTAGAAAGCACTTACAAAGCATAGGAGAAAGTGCTTGTGTGAATTGGTGAATGTGGCATGTTATATAAAGTGCTTTGAGTGCTCTGGGAGAGTAGAAAAGTGCTATATAAGAATCAGTCCATTTACCATTTACACTTATCAGTGTTTACACTAATTTACACTAATAATCAATTTACTTTTCTGATTTTATTAGTTGGAAGGCACTCAACTTGGGAGTGACGTGACTCCCAGCTATTGCATTTGTGTCTATTTGCGCTGCCATTAGGATATGCTGAGTAAAGGATTGACTCTGATGATTTGCTTCCATGCAGTCCTCTAAAAAAAAAACTGTGCCTAGTCTTTCAGGATTGACATTGTGCATAGATGAAATGCTGATTGGTTGAAAAAGTGGGCTTGTAAAGGAAAAGGAGTGACAGTGGAGTTCACTAGGAAGAGGGAGAAACACCATCAAAGATCAAAAAAGCAGCATGAGAACCACAAACAGTGGCCGCACTGGACAGTTTTCATTATTTTTAATGCCTGGTTTCGCTTCCCCATAAAGAAGATCTTTGTCTATTATCTCCTTAGTGGGAGGAGCTAAACTAAAGGAACAACAACACCACAAACATGACCAAGCAAGAGTAGCCCTCAGACTAGGTGCAAAGCATGTAGATAAGGGTCTGCAAATTTCTGTGTAGAACCAACATAGAGCTATGCCAGCCCCCCTTCCGGGTTATGATGATGTCACAATTACTGTGACCATAAACGCTGCTTTAGATAGGCTGCTTCTAGCCTGTGCCACACTGTTGGTTGATGACCATCTGTAACTTTTTTGAAGGATTTCACGCAGCAGTTAATTTAAATGATTAATCAGTCATCCAATTAATAACTGCTGTGCTGCTCTTACAGACTGAATCTTTGCATCCATCCAAGTTAAACATCACAGAAGTCCAACAGCAGAGAAAAGAAAAGACAATGCAGTTTTTCATTAACCTCAGCCTAACCTGGACAGATAACAGCTGTCAGCTGTCAATGATTACCTCTTCTTCTTCCAAACTGTTCAATGAGTAATCAGTAATTCTGTTGTCTGTTTTTGAGCGTCCTATATGTCCAGAGGGCAAACCGCTTGGCCTCAGCGAGAGCGCTGTGCTTGCTCAAAGGGGCCGAATTGAACTGTGAGGAGAAGAAAATCAGTATGACGATGTCCCCACACCACCTGAACAAGCCTGTTCAAATCAGTCTGCTGCCTGATTGAACGGTCTCATCAATAATTCATCAGTGTCACAGATCAGTGTCGGTGGTACTAAAACCGAGCGACTTGTGATCTCTATCTAACACACAGACTGCGTGACAGTGATGAAACATTGAGCTGTCCGTCTGTTTTAGGATGATTTCGCATTTTCTTACACGTAAAAGATATAATTCACATTTATGCTTTTTTGTGTTTCTTTATTTGCTACGTCTAATAAAAATATCTATTTTAAAAAGCTATTTTTTTATCCAGTGTAAGGATGTGTAAAATGTGAACAACGTGTATGACTCACCCTGAAAACTCTCTGGCCCAGAACATCCAAAGCATGACCTGAGTTACAGCTAATGAACCATGTGCAGAAAGCATGTCAGCCTCCTGAACTGCCACTTCATCCCACAATGTGTGCATTCAGGTTTTCATGGTTTGTACTGCGATTCCTAATCCGTAGCTGTGACCTGGACCGTAACACATAAACAGTGTATATAGGGAGGCTTGACATACTGTATTTAGTCCACGGCTGAAATGAAAGTATTTGAAGAGTTTGAGTTGCAAAAAAATTGTATGAATCCAACACTGCGCTACAATTAGGGGTTGATATTAGGGTTTGCCTGATTATCAGCCCAGCAGATTATGTGGCCTGATAATCGACTCTGGTCTCATAACAAAACACAAACTGTCTCGTGTTTATATGACAGTATGCCTTTGCAATTAATGTATTTTAATATGTCCGCAGCATCTATGCTGTCCACACTGTCCAGCAGGTTATGTGTCCCCTTGACAGCAAAGAAAACTGAGTTTTAAAAAAGGTGCCAGCCTTTGCATTTTATCCTGAACCACTATTTTTTTCCTAAACCTAACCAAGTAGTTTTGATGGTAGAACATAACTAAGTGGTTTTTAATTCCTTAACCTAGAAATCTGTCATGTGCAGGGCTCAAAATGTGGACTTTTCTGCCCTTTTAAGTCTTCTTGCCAAAGCTTTGTTTCCAAAGGTCAGAAAAGACGTCAGGTCCGATTATTTCTCCAGTACTTGTAAGTGACGAGGCTTCCCTGGTTCTGGTTATTTGTTCTTGGTGGCTTATAAACCTGTTGGGAATGGACAAATGTAAATTATGCATAGCACAATAATAAAATCATCAATCAATTAATAATTAAGAGTGGTGAGTATAAATTATGTGTGTATGAACCCGAATCAGTACTTAAAACACCATATAGATGAAAAAACGTTGTGCCCAGAAATAGAAGATAATTAGATTAGATGTTGTGACTATGCCAAAGGGCAGAACAGAGGTGCAGTGGTGAGCAGTGTTTCTTCACAGCAAGAAGGTTCTGGGTTCAGACCTGCTGACCTTTCTGGGTTGAGTTTGCAGGATTTCTTTGTGGCTTTGTGGTTTTCTTCCGAAAATCCAAACTCATCAATGTGAGCTTTGTTATTAGTTGACTGCATGCGTGAACTGTGACAGACTCGGGACCTTTTGCCTATATCAGCGTGGAATAGGCTCCAACAACACCACGACCCTTAAAATTATAGATGATGTTTTCTTCAATATCTGTAGAGATAATTTTTTCAATATGGCTTAACACTGTCCCCACCAATGATGACGTATCATGCGATTATGAAAAAAATGTAACTTCATCCATCTGTCCATCTACATATATACATGGATAGATCTTCAGTGTAAAGTCAATATCAGATTTACAGCAGTCTAAATTTAGGAAATTCATTAAATAACTTAAACAGAGAATAAGCATTGAGCAAACACTTAGTGCCAAGTGACTGAGATGTAACTCAATATCCTTATCAAACCAGTTGTAATAAATCACCAGGCCCAGCAGTTTATGAGCCTTTAACTATGAAGTGACCAAGTTTTTTTTATCAACTAATGAGTGGGATAGTTTATGACTCTCGTTATATTTTACACGTTATTACTTTATCATACGTAAACTGTTTTGTTTATCAGTGATAGATATTGTATAACCTGTTTATATTCTAATTACAAATTTCTAACATTTTAATGTTAAAAAAGTTTAAAACTAATCCTGCGAAAAAGATTTATTTAGTGAATCCTTGTGTGTTTCCTTTTACAAAAACACAGTATTTGTGTGAGTAATACCAGGAAAAATACATGCTAAACTTTAAAGTATGTTGGAATGAATTGTGTACTGCAGTATGCTGTATATAAATATAGATGAACTGGTGATACTTTGATCAGCAACGTATTATAATAAGCTACTATTTCATCCTTTTTTTTTTTTTTACTTCCATATGGTTGTTTAAAATAAAAACAGCCACTTTTTTTTAAAGATATATAATATTTAAAATATACTATATGGGCAAAAGTACTGGGCCACCAACACATTACAGCGACAGGAGCTGCTTAGCCTGGGAAACCCATGTCTTGAAGCTCCTGGCGTTCAGTTTTTGTGCTGATGTTAATGTCAGTGGAGGTTTCAATTCCACAGTTATTGAGTCTGCAGTTTGTTAGTGATTTTTACTCACTTGGCGACCCCTCTCTGTAACTTTATGTGGTCTTCCACTTTGTGGTTGAATTCCTGTAGTTACTAAACACTTCCACTTTTCAATAAAACTATTTACAGCTACTGGTGGAAAATCTAGGAAGGAAGAAATTTCACAAACTGCCTTTTTACAACAGTGACATCCTGTTAAGTACCACACTTGAATTTAGTTTAGCTTTTCAGAACAACCCATGTTTAAAAAAATGTCCAACAGCAGAACTCCAGTCTTTTCAATTTTGCTAGAATTACCTTCAGTGTACCATTCTTTCTGATCTCCAATAGTAGTTTTTATAGCTTATCGTGTGAGTGATCCATTCATTCACTTCATAATTAAAGGCTTAGTTTTATTTATATAGTGCCAAATCCCAACAACAGTTGCCTCAATGTGCTTTATTTTGTTAAATCCCCCCAAGAGCAGTGGGGGAAGGAAACAGTGGGAAGGAAAACCCCCCTTTTAACAGGAAGAAACCTCCGGTAAAACCGAGCTCAGGGAGGGGCGACCATCTGCCACGACAGGTGTGGGGTGAGGGGAGGAAGACCTGAAAGCTGAAGGCTCTGCCTCCCATTCTACTTTTAAATACTCCAAGAACTGTCTGAGACTGAAGTGCTTTAATGGGGTGATACGATACTATGAGGTCTTTAAGATAAGAGGAGGCCTGATTATTCAAGACTTGTAAATTTGATTTTGGATTTTCATTTGCTGTTGAATGTGTCAAGTGTGGATGGATATGAGTAAATGAATGGTTGTACAATCATAGGTGGCTTGGTACAAGTGACTCACAGTTAGAGCACATCACTACTGTCTTGTGACTTATGTTCCTCTGGCTGACTCAGCCCTCCACCATCCAGAAAAGGCTGACTGTAAATCTCCATGAGATGTTCTTAATCTGTGGAGATGAATGGGAAATCTGGAGTGCTTCCTTTGTGTGGTGGCAGCATGTTTACATTCCCCAAACTTTCCTGTACTCTGTACCAGGAACCAGTGAGTGTCTGTGTAGGTTTTTGCTAAAATTTCTGAGAAACTACATCACTTGTTTGAAAACCCAGGATCCAGGAAAATATAAAAAGAAACAGCAGTGACAGCTGGTGAACTGAGAGAGCTGTTGATAATCACCAAACATGCTTGTACTGTACATTCATTGTCAGAAAAACAGAAGGAAAGGGACATACACAGACAACTTCCTTTTCCCTCCCCTGCCAAAGGCTTCCTTTATTTTTATTGGACCATTAAAATGGTCAGAGTCTGATCATGTGACCCAGTGAGCCAATAGCATGAAGGGTTAGGAAAGCTGTGGGGGGGAAAGTGCTTTAACATGCTGAATTCACTGCATGAACTCAACAAGTCACCCTAAAAATACCCTCTGGGATCCTAAGCTGAACTCACCACATACTGCTACAATAATGAGAAATTAAAAGAACTTTGTTCCCCCCTTTGTTTGCTTTTGTGTGCATGTGTTTGGTGAACTAATCACAGCGGACACACTCATAAACAGTGTTTAGTCATTTTTAATTATAGGAAATCACATATTTATACAGGGGAATAAGTGCCATCTGCTCTTTTGGCCATCCGTAGTGATGCTCAGAAGCTCATTTAGTTATCGGATTTCAATGAGATTACACTGTTGTTGTTGTTGTTGTTGTTTTTATATAATGGAGCCGGACATGCATGCAAAAACCCTGCTCAGCGAAGCTCTTAAGATCTGGCAGCGCACTCTGGGAGAAGTGAGATGTAGGGCTACCGAAGTGGAAGAGCTGGCAAAGTGACCAGGAAAAATATGTCACCCTTCCCATCCACTACTACCTGTGTTAAAAGAAGGGGGGTGGTGGGGTGCGAGAAGGGGCAGCCCAATGCTCAGTCAGCCGTGCTCCTGCAACAGGAAACTGGGGCCATGACTAACACGACATGATGAGGAAAATAACTGAAGCACTCAACCATGAGACGTAGCCAACAGTGTCAGTGAGCTGCAGTTTACATGAAGTGAAGCTGAATTTCTTGAACTAGTTATGAAGTTAAACATAAAAGATCATTTATGGCTTTTCTGTTGAAGATGAAAAAATCTAAATAATCAGGAAAATTGTGGAATCATGAAACTAAAGAAACTTGTCTTTATTTAAGAGAAGACTTGAACTTAATTATAATCCAAATGGAAAAACTGAATAAATTAATAATTAACTGAGCTAAAACTCCCGCGGTCTGTCTGGGAGTGAATCTGGAGTTTTATTGAGGGGCAACAGGAAAGGGAAAGGATGTGCTGAATAGCCAAAAAAAAAGGAGAAGGAGTCTTGCAACACAGAAAGTGGCACAATGTTTGTTTTAGTAATTGATAATAGCTGAAATTATAACTGTAGTGGTGTTTTCATTTTCCCAAAGTCTGTGTGATTAAGTGGAATAATTATGAGCTTATCAGCTGCTACTTTTGGCTGCTCCTAAAGCCTGTGACTATGGGAGAAATACCTGCAGGTGAGCAACAGAGGTAACTACCAATGAAAGCGAAGAATACTGTTGATTGGCATATGATCTGCTTGTTAAATACGTGAAAGTCATTCTACATCAAGGGCCACATACTGCCCACTTTCTTAAGTGGGTCAGATCAGTGAAAGTGGAAAATATGTGCCCACATTTTCCAAACCTGTCAAGTGGGCGGATTTGGCGTCTTTGCCGACTCAATTCTGGGCTTTATGTTTGACACCCCTATATTAGAGTGTTACCTGGGCAACCAGAGGTTTGGCTGTCCGTTGACGACAAGCTAGCAGCTTCGAGCAAATCGCTTCCAGTGTGTTTATTTCGATCCCAATTACAAATCGATTTGTGTCTCCTCCTGGGGTCAAACTAGGAATCTTTCACATGTTTAAATATGTAAACAACTTCTAATCAGTCTGATGAGTTCAGTACACCAATAAAAGGCCAGTAGAGGAAGGAGATCAGTCAAACAGTACACTTCTTCTTTATATGACAAATGCTGGATTAATAATAGATAATCAGTAATAGAAAAACTGCATACTTTCCAGTTTCCATCTGTTGGTCAGGAGAAACAAGTAATGTTTAGATGTCCCCTTTGTATCCATTTAATGGGTGTTTTCCACATTATAAGGGTGTAACTTAAAGAAAAGGCGCTTATTTATTTCTCAGAGAAACTCTTTTTCTGCTCTGATATTAAAGTATTTCATGTGAGCTCTTATCAGAAACGTTAAAACCAAACACAGCTCCAAACACAGATAAGGACATGCTAAAAAATTTGTGAACCGCACAGTTGTTTTACTGCTTCTGCTTCTCTTTCTGTAAAACTCTATCAACATTAATGGCTAAGTAGGGTTTAGGCTGTAAATTTTAAAGATAGTCATGACAAGGAGGCATTACACATGGTTTTGGCTCTCTAAGCTAAGGAGGGAATCCTTTTCAAATAACTGGCAGGGAGCAGCAGGGTGGGGATGGGAGTGGGGATGAAGTGGTTACGAGGTTTTGGCATTCACAGCTGCAGTTGTTGGGAGGGGAGTTACTGTAGATCTGCAGGGGGACACCGGAGATAGAGTGCTTTGGGGCGCCCCCGCTGCTCAGCACTTACGACTGACTCATGACTCACGTCCCACAGATATTCATTCAAACCTCTTTACACTCTCTCTTTCTGCCACTCCCTGAACTTTGCATCAGAAATATTCAGCTATGTACTGTGAGGAGAAAGTGCTGCCCTCGACTAAGCACATGTGGAGGGAGAGATTTGCTTAGTTGTTGCTCTGCCTTTTCCTCTCCTGTGAGGGCCTCTTGACTTCTATGCATGTTGTATTTGCTCTGTTATATGCATGGTAAGAAACACACAGGAAGGCTTCCGCATAGGGGGAAATCATCCAATTCTCCAAATTATGTATCCGATTACAGTTGCCCTCCTATATACATAGCCAGGGATGTATAGTGGGTGCGTGTATAGCCAGTCTATAGACCACATATGGGCAAAATATGACCTGAGGGCTGGGACAGGCTCACAAACCATCTCAGTCCAGCCCATGACATCCTCAAGGGAAAACAAGAAAAAACACCCCCAAATCATTAAGAGGCAGCATTATACTAAGAAATGAGAGTCCTGCAACTCAGACATGTTTTCACTGACGTAAGATAATGTAAGTGTTCTAATAGCACTTTAATTTTATGTTAGTTACGGGTGAGGTGCTTGGCCATTGAGGATGGGCTTGGAGTAGAGGTGTTGCTCCTTCACACTGAAAGGAGCAAGTTGAGGTGATATTCACAATCTCTAACTAGAATGCCTTGTTGATGACATGATTCAGACATGTCAGGCTGGGAGGAGACCCCAGCAAGAGCTCAAAATGCCGCTGACATCCTGAAATATGTACAAAAGCAGCCGCACCACCAGCTCATCATCGCTTGATGTCAACATTTTCCACAAAAACACAGCATGTTCGGTTTGTAAATTTGTTACACGATAAGTTCAAACCTGGGAAATTCTGATTTTCATGTCGCTTTTTTACAACACTCGGTGTGTAATGCCCTTAAAATTCCCGCTCAAACTCTGATAGGTGCATCAGGGGTTAAGCATCTACCTGAGGATACTTCACCGTGCAGATTGGAGGGATCAAGCCACCTAACTTCTGATTGGCAGGCCCCTGATAATTGCCACCCATATAACAATAATTAAAAAAGACTAGAAGTAACAGTGGAACTAATAAAAACGAAACTTTTTGAAACAGTAAAAACTGAACTGAGACAAATAAACCCACTCTCGAAACTAACTCAAACTAAACTGGAAGAAACAAAGAAAGATTCAAAATGAAATAAAAATTAAAAATGATGAAGAATTACAAAACTTTTTAGCTCAGTTATTCAGAGTTTACCTCTTTGCTTGCTCATCCCTGCTTATGGATACAGATTTTAGGAAGAACAATATCACTGTACTTGAAAGAGATGCTCATTTATGAAAGATCAACATTCCTACTCTCACTAGTAGTGAGATATAGGAGAAATGCTCTGTTATTAAAGCTCTTGGAACTTTAATAATAGAGAAGTGATCATATTTTAACGTAACAAATTTATTAGTAAAATGTGCAGAAATGACTCTACTGCAGCTGTTCATGAGGGAATCTCCCACATCAGCAGATATTTCCTTCAAAATGACTCAGAAAGGCATATTTTTAGAAAACGTATTTACTTTTAAAAGAGCAACAGAAGTAGCAGCATGCTCCTTTAGTCTCTGTTGGGTCCGTTTGGGTTGTTGTTTTTTTTACATCTTAAACCAAATGACTTTTAAAGGGATTTTAATTTAAAAGATAATTGATAAAAATAAAATCATGAAAGCTCAGCTGAAGCTGCAGCTTGCTCCTAACATGTTAAATATTTTTTGTAAGATGGTCATATCCTCAGTCAGAACATCTTTAAGTGGTAACATTCTGATAAAGACAACCTCCTAAAAGTTTTTCTGTTCAGCTCATGGAAACAAATACGCACAAACACTGTAAACAACCTGTTGTTTTCTCAGCCAGCGTCATGTCTACATTCTGTTGTATTCTCTTTTTTCACTGGGCTGTTTTCTTTAGAGTAACGCATTGAACTAGAGCAGGGCGATATGACCAAAAATATTTATCACGATATACATTTGAAAATTTGCGATAACGATATAACTGACGATATAATTGACACTAGACAAAATACTTTACAACTCCACAACTTTATTAGTGCAAAAAAACAAAACATCAATGTATTTTCACTTAAACAAGCAGCTGTTTTTTATGTGCATTACAGTTATATAAAAATTTAACAGTGCAAATGCAAATTCCTTGCTGACAGTTTAACCATTTCCAGTGGAAATTGGCCGACATATCCTCAGCATAACCATGTATAATATCCACAAAACTTAAAAAGAGGTTATACACACACAGTACTGTAATATTATGTTGAAGCACAGTACATATCACTCCGCGAGGCGCCTGCCTACGATAGCCGTAATGCTCCGACAATCCATCAAGCGGTGCGGGTTC
>NW_024582566.1:0-1247 GCF_018398535.1 Haplochromis burtoni
CATGTTTGGATTACCTCTGGCAAACCTGATCGGGGCCACCATAGGGCCGTCATTCTTTGCAGTATGTGGGCCATGTGTAAGCACATTGTGTGGGCGGGATCGGGGCCATACCAATTTTGCTATGTGGGTAGCAACAAAAACATGAAGTAAATGTTTTCTATGTGACTATCAGTCTCTCACATTGTTATAGAGGATTTTCCTCCAGTTTTCTTTACCACTTTGGTCAGTTCCTTGAAGTTTGTGAGCACTGGTTTATGCACAGCTCTCTTAAGGTCTCATCACAGCGTTTCAGTCAGGTTGAGGTGCGGACTGACTGGGCTATTGAAACACTTTTCTTGCAGCCATTCTGTAATAGATTTGCTGCTGTGTTTGGGATCATTGTCCTCTTGTGTGAACTGTTTTAAACAAGCTTTGGGTGTCTGCCAGATGGCTTCACATTTGACACTAGAATAATTTGCCATAGAGTGGAGCTCATGGTCGAATCAATACTGCAAAGTGTTTAAACAATTCTGACATTTAAAGTTAATTACTTACCATTTGGTCAGAAGTATCAAATGGTAGACATGTACAAGTTCAGAAACAAAGTGTTACATAACACATTTAATAACACTTTTATGTAGCGTGATAACATCTAGAATTATTGCAATAATACAAGGATTTCTTCTGCTCTCAGAACAGTTTCCATTGTTCACAGCTTTGGAACGAGGTGCATCAGCACTCTGCAGCACTCATAAGGTGTTAAGTTGTGGTTATCAAGAATTCTCTGGTAAACACATCATTGTTAATCCTTTGTGAGTATCTCACAGAGAGCACACCTCAGGGCGAGAAATAATTTAAACTGTAACTCAGCAATATGTTTTTATGCTATTTATATTATATTATTAGATTTATATTATATTATATTAATTTATTTTACCTCAGCTGTGTGAATCAAATCCAGCTGAATATTCTCAGAACATATTCCACAATGAAAGAAGAACGTTTTTAAAGTAAATGTTGCCTTTTGTGTTAATAAGTCAAACATGAGGATTTAGAGTAACACTGACATAAACGTTTTCTGTCGCTGAAGGTCAGTTTCTGTGTTAGATTGTAAACTAGCTTCTCTTGTCTCCCTATTGCTTATCCATTATTATCTACTTGATTTTTAAGTTTTTAAGTTGTATATAATCGTTTTCACACAGTCATACTCATCCAGTACACTCACAATGGACCAACCCAACATAGCACCCTCAACACTGAGTTGGGGA
>NW_024582566.1:2270-4132 GCF_018398535.1 Haplochromis burtoni
ATATTGGTTTCTGGATTTAAAAAAATATAAAAGATATAAAAAACACATTTTGCCTTCATATATAAATGCATTCTTCCCTGTGTCATCAGCGCCCTCTGCAGTTTGTACAGGGAAGTGAAAAACCTAATAGCACCTGGTACTCTCAAAGTAATAACCAGGCTCAACCCTATGTGATGTGTTCAGTCATGTTTAGGTTGGTAGGGAGTTGTAAACAAGTTTATGGTAATTAATTTGATAATTTGTTAAATTTTTTAGCAAGGCAGTCAGAAGTGAAAAAGCTTACAGCAATATATTCCCAGGCAGTCTCCTATCCAAGTACTGGCCAAGCCTGCTTAGCTTCTGAGAACAGACATGTTCAGGGTGGTATGGCCATAAGCAACAGTCTGCCACAAACACAGGCTATTTATACATGCTGTAACAACATTTACCACAACAGACTTAAACTGTTCTCTGCCACTGTAACACCGTTCATCAGTTACGGTTTCATCAGCCTGATATGTTACAGATAACACACATTATCCTTTGGAGGACACATTGGAAGGCCAATTATGTCACAGCCAGCCAATGGAGGCTGTCCCAATTCGAAGGCTTCTCCAAATGCTGCCGACAAATTCGTCATTCATTTCCGCGGATTTGAAAGATGGGTCGGGTGTATCCTTCGTGGCCCAACCTATCCCAGAATTCATACCGTGGCCCAGCCAATTCCAGCTTTCAACAATGGCAGCCATTTAGATTTAATATTATTCTTTCTGGGTCACAAAATAAACTTCAGATATTTTCAGGCGAGAATGTTGCTGTGTAAATTTCAAATATCTGCTCGATTTATCAAGACATCAGGCTGTTTTGACAGACATTTCTGTCAGTGAAGTCTTTAAACAACAAATATTTCGCTGAAATAACAATCGTCTTAATAGATACTGTGCTCTTTGTCACTAAAATACTGTTCTGTAATGAATAAGTGGTTTTATTACTGACATTTGCTACTAAAGTTCAGCGTTAGACTGATAGAAAACAGTCTACTAAAAAGACTTTATCTAATAAAAGTTGTAAATATATAAACTAAATATTTTCCATATAATAAATAGTTTGGGGATGCAACATTCGTGGTCATTAGAGTATTGGACATCAAAGATCAGCAACAAAACTGATTTGCATTATTATTATTATTTACATATGCCAGATGCTCCCTCTCGACACCTTTGTGGACAAAAATGCCTTTTTCCAATTCCACTGAAACCGTATTTGTTAATCTCTCTTCAATTGCAGTATAAAACCATACATTCTGTAATAAGATAACCTTTATTAGTCCCACAAGTGGGAAATTTGTTTTGTCACAGTAGGAAGTGGACAGTGCAAAAGTTTTACAGCAAAAATTGGAATACAACACGAATAATATACTGTACACAACTGTACAGAATAGAATAGAATAATGTCAGGGCTCTGTGTGCGGGCAGGCAGAGATGAGGATCCAAATGCAGGACTCAGAAAACGGAATGCAACTCAAAAACCTCAGCTTTATTGCTGGCAAGAAAACAAAACATGACGTGAGGACTGACCACTGAGACCAAAAAACACACAGGCATAATCTGATGGTACGACGTGACAACTGGCAAGGAAAAACACAAGGCTTAAATACATACTGAGGTGATTAGGGAATGTGAAACAGGAGGAGAACACAGCTGGGACTCATCAGACATGACAAGACAAAACTCAACACATTGACATAGTACACAGACTTTCAAAGTAAAACAGGAAACTGAACAGACGTGGACTAAACTAGGGGATACGGTGACAGAACAAGAGACACACTGACAGAGACGAGTGTATACTAACAGAAGTAACACAGAACCACGACCTAAGAA
>NW_024582566.1:4888-6096 GCF_018398535.1 Haplochromis burtoni
CCCCCTGTTAGTTTTTCATCAGCTCATTAAAGGGCTTGCCTTCTGTTAACCACCATGTGCCACAATATTCTGGGTTCTCATGTAGAACTTTATTGCATTTTAAGGCATGTTTAAATCTTTCAGTAAATCCAGTCCCAGTACCGAAACATGCTGTGCTGCCATTCTGTTATCAGGTCTCTGAGCTCTGCTATGGCTGACACACAGTCACTAGGAGACCTAGTGGGAGACTCTTCTTAGAGAACTAACTAAAATGGTAGACTCCAACATCAGTTCAAATCTGCGCTCACTTGTGCTGAAAAAAGAAATGGGATAAAGGTGTGAACTTCGGCATGGAAATAAATCAGATCTGTGGCATGATTCATGAGGTCTTAAGCTTAAAAGCTCCTGCAAGTCTTTTCCTGTATGTTTGTCTCACCCCACCTTCTTGCTTCTGAATCACTGCCTGGTCTTGGATGAGAGACTAGACATTTTTTGCCATTGGAGATGCTAACAGGGGCAAAAGCCCCCTGACAACACAGCTTCAGAGACACACAAACCCTCCACCACAAGACGGCGATTCTTGTGTATAAATTTCTGATCACAACTGTACATTGCTCGGAAAATAAAAGGGAACATTTATCAGTTTTACACAAAGCTACCATGGGGTTTTCAGTACAGCAATGTAATTCAGTTAAGAAGCATAACCCACTGTACCAATTTAACCTGCTATAATCCAACTCGAAGGTGGCAACGGCAAAAAGACCTTCAATTTAATCCTAATTTTACTTTTGAAGCTCGCCCTAGCTAACTGGGCTAGGGCTAAATTTGGGTATTCCAGAGTGTCATCACAATTCTGCATAGCAGGATGCTCACTGTTTTTGTGAGTGCATTTTCAGACTCATCAGAGCTATTTGAGTTTATCACAGCTAGAGCAAAGTTTATTGCTTAAAGTGAATCATAATTTGGCTGGCTGATATCCTTTCCCTCAGTTTCCATGTTCAAATAATTATAAAGAGATAATGGTGAACTGGACTGACTGGGCCAGCCAGGGGAGGCACTGGCCTAAATGGTGGCTGAGCTCACGGCCACACAGGGGGAGTAAGCGGTGGTGTTTCCCCGATGAACGAATGAATAAAACGAACTTGAATGTTGAATTAATCAGTTTTGATCAGGTCTGAATCAGATGTGGTTGTACCTGAAAAGATTTTCAGACAGAGGCCGCTGCAGTC
>NW_024582566.1:6116-12275 GCF_018398535.1 Haplochromis burtoni
CCCCCCACTCCACTAGTTTTTCCTCAGCTCATTAAAGGGCTTGCCTTCTGTTAACCACCATGTGCCATAATATTCTGGGTTCTCATGCAGAACTTATTGCATTTTAAGGCATGTTTAAATCTTCCAGTAAATCCAGTCCCAGTACCGAAACATGCTGTGCTGCCATTCTGTTATCAGGTCTCTGAGCTCTGCCATGGCTGACACACAGTCACTAGGAGACCTAGTGGGAGACTCTTCTTTGAGAACTAACTAAAATGGTAGACCCCAACATCAGTTCAAATCTGCGCTCACTTGTGCTGAAAAAAGAAATGTAAGTCTTGTGTATAAATTTCTGATCACAACTGTACATTGCTCGGAAAATAAAAGGGAACATTTATCAGTCTTACACAAAGCTACCATGGGGTTTTCAGTACAGCAATGTAATTCAGTTAAGAAGCATAACCCACTGTACCAATTTCACCTGCTATAATCCAACTCAAAGGTGGCAACTGCAAAAAGACTTCTCTTCAAAAGAATCAGGCAGAACTTCAATTAATTTAATCCTAATTTTACTTTTGAAGCTCGCCCTAGCTAATTGGGCTAGGGCTAAATTTGGGTATTCCAGAGTGTCATCACAATTCTGCATAGCAGGATGCTCACTGTTTTTGTGAGTGCATTTTCAGACTCAGAGCTATTTGAGTTTATCACAGGTAGAGCAAAGTTTATTGCTTAAAGTGAATCATAATTTGGCTGGCTGATATCCTCTCCCTCATTTTCCATGTTCAAATAATTATAAAAAGATAATGGTGAACTGGACTGACCGGGCCAGCCAGGGGAGGCACTGGCCTAAATGGTGGCTGAGCTCACGGCCACACAGGGGGAGTAAGCGGTGGTGTTTCCCCGATGAACGAATGAATAAAACGAACTTGAATGTTGAATTAATCAGTTCTGATCAGGTCTGAATCAGATGTGGTTGTACCTGAAAAGATTTTCAGACAGAGGCCGCTGCAGTCCCTCATCAAAAGGACATAAATCTGGCCATGCCTCGCTCTGGTACAACTGCCTTGCACTGAACTGGAGCATGTTTAAGCTGAAAAATAATTATAGCTACAAAAAAGTTTTGAAAACTGATTCAAACCAGAAAGTTAAAACAAAACAAACCTGCTATGGCCAGGTCTTGAAAAACAAAACTGATTCAAAAGCCTTAGTGATACTCAATCAATAGCAGTCAACAAATATTTAAATGTGTTGGTATGATCAGCCAATGCTTGCATGTCTTATAAGTCAGCTTGAAACTGATTTAGAAGAAAACCGCTCTGCATCACCACGCTAGATCATGCTTTCAGAGAACCAAAGTAAGCATCTTGCCCAGATCAGTAGTCTTTAGCCATTTACAAAATGACACTGGCACCGAGACCAACTTGTAAACTTCTTATTGAAGTAAAACATGTCAATACTTTCAGAGGAATATAACTGGCACCTTTTTGTGGGGGGAGGCGCTGAATGAGTATGTGCAGGAGATATGTTATGAATGCCAATCCGGTCACCCCAGCCAGTTACAGCACAGTTGCTTGTTTGAATTGCCTGTGTTTTTCTTCAAGACCTACTATGATGAGGTGATGGAAAAGCTCCGGACGCCCCGATTCATCCCAGCCATCAGTCTGTTTGTGTGCTCATACAGCGTCAGTGAGGCTGAAGCACAAATCAACAGCACTGCAGAGCGTCTTCTGTGTGACCTGAGATCAGTGCCACACATTGTATGCACCATTGATGAGAATGTTGGATACCTGCTAAATACCAATCATCACACCCACGGTGTTAAATCAGCACTGCTCCACATGATTGGAAACTACTGGTCTGGGAGACAAGATTTACATGTGTTATAAAAACCTTACTGTGCACTACACAAAATTAAATTTAAAAACATATGTTAACACTTTTTGTCATTTGTGTTTGGTCACAGTGATTATGGAAAATGTGCTGAGAAAAATATATCACAACCCTGCACACCCAGGGGGTTTAGGAAGTGTAAAGAAACTCCATATTGCTGTCAGTGAGGCAACAGGCTCTTCATAAACCTGCAAGGATACATTTCCCCAGAAATGGAGTTTTGGTTAACGGGATTGACAAACAGTTTCAAGCTGATTTGGTTGACATGTGTGAATATTCTGCGGATAATGATAATGTTAGGTATTTATTGACATGCATAGATGTGTTTTCTAAGTATGCATGGGTTAGGTGCCTGGAAAAACTCCAAACAGATTTAGGAAAGGAATTTTATAATAAACATTAAAAAAAAAAAAAAAAACGCACCTTAAAGGGGAAAATGTGGAAATACCTAACATCAGAGAGCGGCCATTTGGCTTTTCTACCAAAAAAAACCCCCCGCCTTCCAGCTTTTTAGCGAATATCCTTAATCACTTGTGAACTGCTGCTTTTGTTATGTAAATAAGGTGGGGCCATGCTGAGACACTTGGAGTTTCCTGAGCCACAAGGAAACTTGTGTTTCAGTCTGCCATCTTAGGGAGAAATCAACACAGATGGGTGTATTTCCTTTTGTTGCTGAGATTCATTGATTAAAAACAGTACAAAATAAAAAAACAAAAGGGTTGTGTCCAAAGCAACTGTTCTTTTCTTGCCTTCTTCCCAGCTACATGAGAGTGAGCCAACTCTCTTGCAAGCTCCACCAGGAAGTCCACCCGTCTTTCCTTCGTCCCGGTGCATGCTTGATACAGCACATGTGCATTCAGTGCTGCCATGTCAATCATGTTATAAAACACGGCAACTGGCCAGCGCCGTGTTCCTCTGCGGACAGTGTACTCCCGAACCATCTGGTCCATCACATCCACGCCACACTTTGTTTTGTTGTAAAGGGTGACAGTGTTTGGCTTCCTTTTGGTGGTGTTATCAGTCTGAACCACGCTGTGCATGCTGCTAAGAATATAGACTGTCTTCTTCCGTTTGGCCGCATACGCCAGTGGTGGAAAACACCTAAGAAATTGTTATTTCCATAACACTTTTACACACAATGAAACACAAACATCCATCCATCTTCATCCGCTTTATCCGAGGCCGGGTCGCGGGGGCAGCAGCCTAAGCAAAGAGGCCCAGACCTCCCTCTCCCCAGCCACCTCCTCCAGCTTATCCGGGGATCTCCACGCAACATTGCAGAGGATGTCAACCAGGACAGCCCTACAACGTCCAGAGCCTTCAGGAACTCGGGGCGGACCTCATCAACACCAGGGGCTCTGCCACCAAGGAGTTGTTTAACTGCCTCAGTGACCTCGCCCCCGGAAATTGGCGGGTCATTCCCCTCATCCCCAGACTCTGCTTCCTCCTCGGAAGACGTGTCAGTGGGATTAAGGAGGTCCTCGAAGTATTCCTTCCACCGCCTGACAATTTTCTCAGTCGACGTCAGCAGCGCTCCGCCAGCACTATACACAGTGCAGGTAGAGCACCGCTTTCCCCTCCTGAGACGTCTGACGGTTTGCCAGAATCTCTTCGAGGCAGTCCGAAAGTCTTTTTCCATGGCCTCTCCGAACTCCTCCCACACCCGAGTTTTTGCTTCAGCCACTGCCCGAGCCGCATTCCGCTTGGCCTGTCGATACCTGTCGGCTGCCTCCGGAGTCCCACAGGCTAACCAAGCCCGATAGGACTCCTTCTTCAGCCTGGTGGCTCCCTTCACCTCTGGTGTCCACCATTTGGTTCGGGGATTACCACCACGGCAGGCACCAACCACCTTGCGGCCGCAGCTCAATGCAGCAGCTTCGGCAATGGAGACGCTGAACATGGTCCATTCGGACTCAATGTCCCCAGTCTCCCTCGGAATGCTGTTGAAGCTCTGCCGGAGGTGTGCGTTGAAGATCTCGCGGACTGGGGCCTCTGCTAGACGTTCCCAGCACACCCTCACTACGCGTTTAGGTGCACCAGGTCTGTCCAGCGTCCTCCCCCGCCACCTGATCCAACTCACCACCAGGTGGTGATCAGTTGACAGCTCAGCCCCTCTCTTTACCCGAGTGTCCAGAACATATGGTCGCAGGTCTGGTGATACGATTACAAAATCGATCATCGACCTACGGCCTAGAGCATCCTGGTGCCACGTGCACTTATGAACACTCTTATGTTCGAACAGGGTGTTCGTTATGGCCAAACTGTGATTAGCACAGAAGTCCAATAACAAAGCACCGCTCGGGTTCAGATCAGGGAGGCCGTTCCTCCCAATCACGCCCCTCCAGGTCTCGCTGTCGTTACCCACGTGAGCATTGAAGTCTCCCAGCAGGACAACAGAGTCTCCAGGTGGAGCACCTTCCAGCACCCCCCCCAGGGACTCTAAGAAGGCTGGGTACTCCGAACTGCCACTCGGCGCATAAGCGCAGATGACAGTCAGGACCCGTTCCCCGACCCTAAGGCGCAGGGAACAAACCCCAACGTACCGGCAGCAAGCCGAGGGGATATTAGAATACCCACCCCAGCCCGCCGCCTCTCACCAGGGGCAACTCCAGACTGAGACAGAGTCCAGCCCCTCTCCAGGAGACTGGTTCCAGAGCCCAAGCCATGCGTAGAGGTGAGCCCGACTATATCTAGCCGGTACCTCTCAACCTCACGCACTAACTCAGGCTCCTTCCCCACCAGAGAGGTGACATTCCATGTCCCTATTGCCAGTCTTGGCAGCCGGGGGTCAGTCCGCCAGGGCCTCCGCTCCTGGCCGCCACCCGGCACACAATGCACCCGACCCCTATGGCGCCTCCTGCGGGTGGTGGGCCTGCGGGAGGATGGGCCCATGTCTCCTCTTCGGGCTGTGCCCGGCCGGGCCCCATGGACTAAGGCCCGGCCACCAGACGCTCGCCCTCGGGCACCCTCCCCGGGCCTGGCTCCAGGGCGGGGCCCCGGTAACCCTATCCCGGGCAGGGTAAACTGTTCCCTCGATATTCTTTTCATAAGGGTCTTCTGAATCGCTCTTTGTCTGGTCCCTCACCCAGGACCAATTTGCCATGGGAGACCCTACCAGGGGGCAAAAGCCCCCAGACAACATAGCCCCTGGGATCCCTGGGACACACAAACCCCTCCACCACGATAAGGTAGCGATTCAAGGAGGAGAACCACAAAAGACCTGCAACATACCTGAGTGGTGAATTCATTGCGATCTGTGTGTCTAGCGGATTGAGGAATTTCCCTGCGAATCTTGTTGACTGTGCCGAGGATGGTGGTTTTCCGTCTAAGAAGTTTTTGCGCAAGTGAAAGCGATGTGAAGAAATTGTCCGTGGTAACATTTCTGCCCTTGTCTAGGAATGGTTCCATCAGCCTCATCACTACATTTTCAGACAGTCTCTCCCCACTGGGACGATTGGGGTCCTTGCCAAGATATGGGAAGACATTGCAAATGTACTTGGATTTTAGGTCGCAAGCCACCCAAAACTTGATCCCAAACTTGTCAGGTTTACTTGCAATATACTGCAGGAAACAGCACCGAGTCTTTGATGGGAAAAGCTGTTCATCAACGGTGATATGTCTCACTCACTATGTATTAATAGACCTCTCTGCATTGAATCATATCTGTTATTAACCTCTGTCTCTCTTCCACAGCATGTCTTTTATCCTGTCTTCCTTCTCTCACCCCAACCGGTCGCAGCAGATGGCCGCCCCTCCCTGAGCCTGGTTCTGCCGGAGGTTTCTTCCTGTTAAAAGGGAGTTTTTCCTTCCCACTGTCGCCAAAGTGCTTGCTCATAGGGGGTCATATGATTGTTGGGTTTTTCTCTGTATCTATGAAGCGCCTTGAGGCGACTTTGTTGTGATTTGGCGCTATATAAATAAAATTGAATTGAATTGAATTGACAGGGTTGTAGCACGTGATGCAGTTGGTGACAAATGATCCCCACACACTGGAAATTGCAGCGAACTTATCAGTCTTTGCTCGATCACTGCGGGTGGACCTGTCATCAAAGCGTAGGTGTTGCATGATGTCTTGGAAGCGGTTTCGTGCCATAGTTCCAATTATCTGTGGGTTTCCCAGGTTTGCTGACCAGCAGTCATTTAGAGATGGAACCCTGGTAACCCCCCGCAAGATGACAATTGCAATAAATGCCATTAGTTCAGGGAGGTCCATGAACCAATGAACATGCTCCGTTTGCTGTGCATGTTGAATAGTCCATTCTTGAATGCTATGAAGCATGTCAAGCCGAG
>NW_024582566.1:34540-46933 GCF_018398535.1 Haplochromis burtoni
GAGAGGATGAGGGTCCCTTTGATCAATAGGAGAAAACGGATCTCTTCTTAAAACCCCGATGATTTTAGTGTTTTAAATGTTTTGATGTTCTGTTTGATATTGGACACACATAAATACACGCTGAATGCTTGCTGTGGAACACTGGGCAGGACAGTTTGGTTCTCCGTTGTTCACAGATTACACAATTAAAGGAACTAGGTTCCTCTTTTGGTTAAAATAATACACCACACATAGAATTTTTTTTTTTTTTTACACATTTATTACATACATAAGGAGGGTAATGAGTGACTGCAGGTAATGTATGAAGTGTGAATGAGACGTGTGAACAAGGTGACAACCAACTAGCACCCCTATCAGGAAGCTCTAGGCAAGGTTACCCGCCAGACTCCGGTTTGGTAGAAGCTTGGTAACACCTGAAGGGATATTTCAGTGCTGACTCACCTTTAAAGCAGCGCCCCAGCTGTTAGTGCCTAACAGAGGCAGAAACCCAGCTGGCCCAAATTCTCCTTTAAAATCAATAAAAGAACACTCCTCCATTGACAGTAAAATGGATGGAGAATTAGATAGAGAAACTAATGATGATGGTTGGGGTCCCGGTGTTATTCTTAGCACATTGGGAGAACAATTAACATGTGTTGAGACAGTCATCAACTCCACACACCAGCCTAAAGAAGCAAAAAAGCAGAAAGAGTTATTGAGGAAAACAGCTGAAAGGTTAATGAAAGAAAAGGGAAAGAACGAGGGGAGTAGTGGTAACTGGGGAATAATTTGGCAGAATAAGGCTATGCAGGCAAAAGAGAAAGAGGAAGAAGCCAACTCAGCAGCAGCAGGTGCAGGTGTGATGAGCGGGGTGAGACACAGAAAGGAAGCAGATAAGCACGCAGGCCGCAAAGCTAAATTTAATCACTGGGTGTGTTTATGGGAAACTGCAAAACCACACATGAAGAAAAATAGGTCTCAGCCACCTCCCTATTCTGCCTCAACTCCTCCCTCAGCAGGCATATATCCGGTACTTAATATCTCTGGTGGAATAATGACTATTGGAGAAGAACCGCCCGTAGCTCCAACTCCCCTAGATACTAAGCATTTTTGCCCAGGAAGCTCCTCTCTGTCGGCGACATCCTCAGCTAGTAGTAGAGCCCCCTCTTCTATGTCCCATTGTTTTGGAACCGGATCTGAGGGCCTAACTGACCCCCCTGCGAGCGCACCATTTGCGGTTCGAATGAACAGACAGGAACCCACTGAACAACAATTAACTGATCAAGAAGCAGCATTACGCAGCTGCTTAAATGAACATAGGTCAGTGGTCCAGGTGAATAATCGTGTTGCGTCAGCCCCTCTTTCCCGGTCCAACCCCTTTGCCAGCACTCCTGTCGCTGTTAAAGGAGATCTGACTGCTACTGCAAAAACTGAGCCTGGCACTTCACCAAATGTCACAGTTACCATGTCTTTGGTGGGCCGTCAGGATCCGGAAACACAGATGAGTTTAGCCCACATTTTTGCTGACACTGCTACCCCACCAGGCGGGGAGGAAACTGAGGATACTGATGATGAACTCAGTGACCTTAACAATACACCCCCCTCTACCCCTCCCAGTTTAGGATATCAGACTAGATCTAAGGGCCCTGTGCCTCAGCCTCCAGGCATATTTCCCCTGGTCCAGACTAAAGCGCAACGTAGACCAGTGTATCAACCTTATTCATTCGGAGATGTCCAGGCCCTAGTGGACAAACTCCCTGACATAACGGAGGGAGGGAATGCCTGGTTGGCTGGTTTGGATAAATACACAGCTGGACAGGACCTCGCACTGGGAGATTTTAGAGCTATTATAACTAGGTGCACATCCCGATCTCAGGCAGCGGACCTGGAACAAAATGCAGGTACTACCATGCATGAGAACGAGGTGCCACTAATGCAGGCCTTGAGGTTTATTGGACCGGCCCTGCGCAAACAATTCCCACCCAAAAATCAAGGCACCTTACAGAAATTTAAATGGGAGGGAAAGCAAAATCCCACCCATTATCTAAATCAGGCTGTTGAAGACTGGGTGAACCATACAGGTCATCACCCCAGTAGGACTTGTTCACAGAGCATGTGGTTTAGAAAGGCGGTGCTGGGGGGCATTCCGGAGTCAGTAAGCCAGAAAATGGAGGATAATCCTGATTTGCAGGACTGTGACTTTGCAATCTGGAAGAAACATTTGATTTTTAATCTTAACAAAGTGCAGATTAAGTCTGATGATAAAGCGGAGAGCGTCGAAGATTTACAGTTGCAACTGTTGAAGGTTCAGCTGCAGAAAGCTAAAAACGACCTGGGTGGAAAAGGTGACAAGCCTAAAAAGCAGCTTGTGGCTGCTGCAGCTCCCCCTCCTGGTCCAGTTGCCCCTGATTTGTATCCGAACCCATGGCCAACTGATCCACAGCCCCCCCAGTATGGTGCTTATCACTCCCCGGCCCCTTATGGGCAGAGAGGTTCCCCATTTGGAGGAAACAGAGGTGGTTTCAGGGGAAGGGGTCAGATGGGAGGTGGTAGGGGAGGCCAGATGTATGTTTGTTTCCGGTGTGGACAACCTGGACACTGGGCTAAAGCGTGCCCTTTGAACCCGGCTGCTGGAAGAGGCAGGGGAGCCCGTGGTGGGCCCTATCAGCATCCTGGCCACAGAGGTGGACCTCGTGGTGCTGTAGTTGGAGTGCCCCCGGCCCCACAGATGCCTGTGATGGGGTGGGAGTACTACGAGGGTGGTCCCCAGCTATAGGACACCCCACAGACTGCCCAGGACGGTGAAGGGACAACGGCGGACCCTATGCTGTCCATAACTGTAGATAGAAGAAGAAGCAGCTTTTTAGTGGACACTGGAGCTACGTACTCCACCATTAAGGATGTTGCTCGTGAAAGACTTACTGACAGAGTGATTACAGTGGTGGGCATATCTGGGGAACCTAAAACTCTGCCTTACACCGTGCCCCTCCCCACAACGGTTGGAGATCAGACCTTGTTACACAGCTATGTTTGTTCAAAACAGGCGCCTGTGAATTTACTGGGAAGAGACTTGTTGATTAAATTAGGAGCCACAATACTCTGCTCTTCACAAGGCCTAACTGTGACTCTCCCTACTGGGGTTGTACTTCCCTGCTCTGATGGGCCAGAGGGAGGTGGTCAGTTTCTGCTGCAACCCTCCTCCTGTTTGGCGGACTCTGCTGACATCTACTGGGCATTATTGGAAGTTGAAACACCTGCTGAACCAGGAATTTGGACTGCTTTTCAGCAATGGCGGCCGTGGCTCTCACTCCTACATCCTTATGTCCCTCCCCCTGACCCACCTCATGTTACACTGTTTTATGACAGGCATGACACCACCTGGTACCAGCACATGTTCCAAAAGCAGTGTGAGGGGCGGGCTTGGTCTCTGAACATGTCGTGCATTTTTGCGGCACCTGAGGGGGTGGCAGCAGCGGTTACTTTTACAACAGATCAATTACAGTGGTACATGATGTCTGATGAGGCAGCTCCCCATGTGTCACTGGCCTTACATCCTGGACACCAGGCTAAGGAGCTGGGTGGAATGGTTAAACGTTCCCTTGCGGCCACTGACTGGACACCTACAAAACTCCCACAGGTTTTGTTTTCTCCATCTACCAAGACATACCAAATTTTAAATGATTGCTTTAATTCCTCAACACTGCAACATGAAGTGGTCAGCGGGTCACATGGAAGAGAACACACAGACCACTGTGATGCTGCGGCTTTACTGGACTCTCTTCCAGATTGTTTGTGGTCACTTGGACCCACAGATGTAGGTTTAGTTGATGTGGGGCCAGTCTCTTTTCAACTGTCATCTGCTACCCCTTTGTGGCAGCCTCAGTACCCACACAGACCGGAGGCTGAGGCTGGGATTGCAGAAACAATTTCTGGTTTGGTCACTGCCGGTGTCTTGGAGCCCTCCTGCTCTAAGTGGAACACGCCCATCCTACCCGTTGAGAAAAAAGGCACGGGGAAGTTCAGAATGGCACATGATTTGAGAAGGATTAATGCCTTACTTGGCACTTCTACTTTGCCTGTGCCTAATCCTTATGTTGCCTTGGCCAACCTCCCACCATCTCATGCCTGGTTCACCTGCATTGACTTGGCTAATGCCTTTTTCTGCCTCCCACTTCGTGAGTCACTGCGTGACATTTTCTCATTTACATTTAGAGGCCGACAATGGCGTTACACTCGCTTACCACAGGGATTTGCCCTCTCCCCAGGACTGTTTAATCAGTGTTTGAAAGAACTTTTACAAACCTGCCCACTACCATCTGACTGTATGTTAATACAATATGTGGATGACCTTTTGCTGTCTGCCCCCACGGCTGACATCTGTTTGGAGGCCACCAGAGTGGTACTTCACCACCTGGCCAACACAGGTTTTAAAGTGAGCAAAAACAAACTACAGATTGCAAGAAAACAGGTTTCTTTTCTAGGCCGCATGGTCTCACAGTCCGGTATTTCCTTGTCCCCAGAACACAGGAACTCCATTTTGCACCATCCAAAACCTCTAACTGTAAAAGACATGTTGTCATTTTTGGGCCTGACTGGTTACAGCAGGACCTATGTCCCAGACTATGTTGGCCTTACTTCCCCTCTGCGCGTTTTGGTAAATGAACAAGGCATGAGAAACCTCTCTGCTCCCCTCTCATGGACTACAGAAACAGAACAGGCGTTTATAAAGTTAAAACAACAGCTTTCTGTCGCCTCTGACCTTGCTGTGCCAGATTACACCTTGCCTTTTCATCTTGATGTTTCTGGAACTGGAACCCATATCAATGGTATCCTGTTCCAGAAAAAAGGGGGAGAGAGAAAAGTGTTGACATATGTAAGTGTAATGCTTGACAACACTGAAAAACGCCACCCACCGTGCACACAACACGTTTCTGGACTTGCAAAAATCATTCAGAAAACAGCACACATAGTGATGAACCACCCACTAAAAATTTTGACATCACACAGTGTGGTGGCCTACGTCTCCTCACAGGCCTTCACACTCACTTCACTCAGGCAGAGACGCCTCAGTACCATTTTGGAAGCACCACACATCACCTACTCACATGAAGGCATAAACATGGCTGATCACATGGGATCAGGGGAACCACATATGTGTGAAGAAGTTGTGCAGGTACAGGAGAAAATCAGGCCAGATTTGCAGGCAGAACCTCTAATGGATGCAGAAAAAGATTGGTTCACAGATGGATGTTGTTTCAGAACTGAAAGTGGAATGTTGAAAGCTGCATGGGCAATAGTGGAACAGACAGACATGAGATGGAAAACAGTGAAAGCAGAGCAGTTGACAGGACAACAGTCTGCACAGAGAGCTGAACTGAGAGCGGTGATTGAAGCCTTAAGGATGGGAAAGGGACAGAAAGTGAATATATACAGTGATTCAGCTTATGCTGTGGGAGCAGTGCATGTGGAGCTCAAGCAGTGGCTAAGAGCTGGTTTTTTGACAGCCAGCGGAAAGCCTATTAAACATGAGACAGAAATGAGGGAATTAGCGGAAGCACTGTTGTTACCTGTTAAGGTGGCAGTGGTAAAATGCAAAGGACACAGTGCCGGATTGGACTTAGTGGCATTAGGTAACAAACAGGCCGACTTAGTAGCTAAGCAGACAGCTGGTTACTTACCCTCCCTGATTATGGTAATGGACCCAGAAGCCACACCCCCTCCAGAAAGACCACCCATACAACTAGGCCTAGCCACAATCAGAGAGTTACAGGACAAAGCCAGCCCCCAGGAAAAATCATTATGGGTAACAAGAGGGGCCACAAACACAGATGTTTGGCGTGGCCCAGATGGAAGGCCCATTCTACCGCCAGGGGTCAGACAGACAGCCATGGAAGAGGCACATGGAGTGGGGCATGTGGGACCTGCACAAATGATGAGGAACTTAGCCGCCTGGTGGCACCCTTATCTAAAAGACATGACAAAATACATGGTTAAAACCTGTAAGGAGTGCAACCAATTTGGAATCAAGCCCGCCTTCAAGCCAATAGCAGGGTACTTCCCCATCCCACTTTGTCCAGGAAAAGAAATAATCATTGATTACACAGACATGGTGGACAGAGTAGGTAGTTACAGGTACCTGCTGGTGGCTGTGGATGCATTTTCAGGTTGGCCAGAAGCCTGGCCGACAGCAAGTGAAAACAGTGGAACTGTGGTGAAGTGTCTGATTAATCATTATATACCACAGCATGGGTTTCCCGAGGTCATAAGGTCGGACAATGGTTCACATTTCAGGAACCACGATCTGCAGAGGGTTGAAGCCGCATTAGGTTTGAAACATAAGTTTGGCTCAGTTTACCACCCCCAATCCCAGGGGAAAGTGGAAAGGATGAATCAAACTCTAAAAACTAAATTGGCTAAAATCTGTGCACAGACCAAATTAGATTGGGTTAAGGCATTGCCTCTTGCATTAATGTCCATAAGATGCTCAGTAAATCAAACCTCTGGTTACACTCCATTTGAGTTGGAGCATGGCAGGCCTTTTCCTGGCCCCTCCTCTCGCCTGTTAATGTCGGATGAAGCTGATTCAGACCTCGATCCGAGGACATATTATAACATGCTCCGCAGTTTTGTTGCCCAGTATTCCTCACAGGTCGCTGAAAGAAACCAGCAAGAGCTGAAAGAGGCGGCTGCACCTGGAATGGACTACGTCCTCCTGAAAGTCACAAAGAGAAAGTGGGCTGAGCCTCGCTGGACAGGCCCTTACCGCATAACAGAGCGGACCTCCCACGCTGTCAGGCTCGAAGGGAAAGGTGACACCTGGTTTCATTACACACAGTGCGCTGCTGCCACCGAACCAGGAAGAACCTTGAGAGAGGTGCAGAAGGACCTGTCAGAAGGAGCTGCAACAGCATCACCAACCACTTGAGGGAGCCAACGCTCAACCTACAAGCCGGCTGGTTACAAAAGGGGGTGTTCTTAATACTGAACTAAACATTTTTATTTTTCTATTTTTAACATCTTTTATGATTTTGCTTTTATATTGGCTTGAGTTGTTAAGATTTACATTTTACATTGCAATAGTTTTAATCGCTGAAAGCTCATTTAAAGTTGTGTCACTGATACTTTTTGTTGCTCTTTAACTCCTAGAACACGCCCTTGGCGAGGTGGGGGGAACTGGACCACTTTCTGTGCCCCATCATCTTCTATTAGAAGACATACAAGCTAAGTAAACATGTCTTGGCCCTTTCCCCCTGAAATGACAGGCAGGCAAAGATGTTGCGTCTTTGTTTGCTTCCTGGCCCTGGGTCTCATTCCCATTGGCATAATCCTGATCTGTGAAGGGCCCCCGAAACTTCTGACACCCTCAAGTTCAAAAGCTTCGCCCCCTTCTGACAGTCCCAATCTGACAAATGTAGCCCCTAGGGTCTTGCCCACCACTTCCTCTCCAGTTTTGCCCACGCCCGATCCATTTAGAAAGAAACGAGACACGGTTACCTCCTGTACCCCAAGTACGACTAGAATGATTACTCTCTGTGTCCCCAACAATAAAAGTTGGGTAGTCGAAATAGATTTCGCTAGCTTTCCAGTCACTCCCGTCACCAAAGACCAAGGGGGAGATCTTTTTAACCTTGCAGTACATCTCTCCTCCTCAGTGTGGTATATAACCCTGGGAGGTTGGCATCAGTGGAAGTGGTCCAGTTTAGTGTCAGAAACGGACCTCGATTGGTCCAAGCACTCTAGGGGTCAGGCTTTGCACTGGAGAAACCAAAATATGCTCAGAATAGCAAAAAAACCGGATCTTTCAGGCTTAATTTTCACCCTAAAAGATCTGGCCTTGACCTCCTGTCAACAATTTATACTTGCCCCTTGGACTGATCGCACCGCCCTGTATTGGCAAATGGAAATATGTCCTAGCGTTGGTGCAGCTCCAAGCTCTGTAGTTAAAGATGATAATCCCACCTTTAATGGCCCTCCGGTGACATATACAAACGGGGGGAGAAACGGCCGAATACGCATTGTAGAGACAAATAAAATGTCTAAAGATGACCTCTTCCAAATTCTAACCGGTATTTCTGGAGCAACAAACAACTGGTTACTACTAGCTGAACAAGCTGCTGACAAGACGGCTTCCGACTGCATAGTGTGTATGGGAGCCCGCCCCACTTTAAGAGTGGTACCGGCGCCAGTCAATAGTGCATGCCTCCTGCATCTTATGAACAATACAAAACGAGGTCATTGCTCATATCTGGAAAACCACTTTCCTAAAACTCAACGCTCGGTCTCTAATAAACCACCCTTCTTTTCCTCAGATGTAGCTGTGAACAATTTCACTTGTATTAACCTGACTGGCAATGCAGTAAAACTAGGTAGCTTGAACTCTTCTTGGTGCACTGAGATGACGGTTATGAAACCAAACTTCCGACCTACGGCTAGGGCTGATTTGTGGTGGTGGTGTGGCAATAACAAGTTATATGATGGTTTCCCTCGGGATGCGTCAGGTCTTTGCGCTCTCATAACTCTTATTTTACCTGTTTTAGTCACTCCAGTAGATCTCTCTATAGAAGTACACGAAGTTGGCCTCCCATCCTCCTCTGAACGCCGCTCTAAACGCTCTCTAATCCCAGGTTCAGCTCATAATCCAACCTATATTGATGCTGTAGGTATACCCCGTGGGGTCCCCGATGAATATAAACTGCGAGACCAGGTTAAAGCAGGATGGGCCTCTATACTTTGGATGGTTGAAATAAATGCGAATGTAGACAGAATTAACTACATTCACTTTAATGTGCAACTGTTGGCTAATTACACTCGAGATGGTTTTGAAGCTGTGCATGCACAGTTATCTGCCACTTCCCTAATGGCTTTCCAAAACAGGGTCGCAACGGATTTTCTCCTCGCAGAAAGAGGCGGAGTCTGCAGCCTTTTTGGTCAGGAGTGCTGTACCTTTATCCCCAATAACACAGCTCCTGATGGTTCCCTCACTAAAGCTATTACTGGTCTCACAGCTCTTACTATTAAAATGAAGGAACACTCGGGCGTTGATACTGCCATGTGGGACTCTTGGCTTAACATGTTTGGCAAATATAAGGCCCTTGTAGCTTCCATCCTAGTTTCCATCTCAGTTTTTGTTGCTGTCCTAGTCACCTGCGGTTGCTGTTGTATTCCATGCATTCGATCCCTCTTCCAGAGACTGATTGTTACAGCTCTCACTCCTGAGGATAAGGATCTCGCCCTGCAGATGCCTTTATTGGCTAGTCAACTTCCCACCTCCTCGCCAACGGATGATGAAGACTCTGATCGTGATGGTGACGAACATTATCGTCTTTCTCTTGTTTAAATGCTTCTAGAATGGTTGTTTCTCTGTGGTGTTTTGTATTATGCTTGTTATCAATTGTTTCCCTCACCCACTTCCTCTTGAAGGATATATCTGGTTGAACTGTGTCTGGTCGGGTTGTGAGGGTTAAGCGATGTTCTCAGGGTCTCCGGACTTAAGCCTGAGCAAATGTGTACTCCGACCACTGGATATAAATTGCTTTTTTTCCACACCCCTTCCTCACGTTTTACCATATTTACTTTTTGAATGTCCTTAGCAGTTACCGTTCTGGGTTTATTTTACTGTTGATTTATTCTTTCACATTTTTACGTTTATATCTCTCATTATTATAGTATACTCTGTACTCTCCACATTTTTATCATTACTTATGCTTTTTGGTTGCTGTGTTACATGAACTGTTAATTTTGTGTCACTACCCTGGTTGCACTGACTCGTTGTATCCTTGTGTGCAGGACAGCTGTTACTGCTTTCGTCTGGAACCGAGACTGCTTGCAGCCGACCCCTGGGCAGGGTGGTGCCTGGACTCTTTTCTCCTCATCTGCAATGACAGATAAAGACAAATGATAAGACCCGAGGAGTTTTTCGAGCCAGGCTTCGACACGTCTCTGTGTTCCTTTGAATGTTACTTATTTTTGTGTGTTGACCCATTTTAAGATGGGTCAAAAGGGGGATTTGAAGAAAATATAATCTGATTAAACATTATTCAGCTTTAAACATTGTTCAGCTTTAAAGTTACTGTGCAACTGTGTAATAAAAATGTGCTCACGACTTTGGCCTTGAGAGCGATAAGAAGCGATCGCCTCATCCTGCAGGTGCAAGATATCTGCAAGCGAAGAGGCTAGAACACCCAAGGCCGATTTCCTTTTATGGAGTTGTTTTTCTGCTAGTGCAGCACTTTCCTCACTTTCCTCAAAACCCCCTCCTGTAAGTTTTAGAGAATATATACCCATCCTCACAGCAAATCTTCGGAATCTCCTGATGTGAGCTGTGTTGAGAGGTTGTCTCTGTCTCAATAAAAGTTCACTGATTCCCCATCTGCCGCAGGTGTCCGGTTGTCTTCATTCTCCGCCAGCCTGGTTAAGTCAATTCCTCCTTAACATCTAAAAGAACCTATTTAATGAAGGAAGACGGGTTCACTTTGTGTTTAATATTATTCTATTGCATGTTGTTGTTTTTTTTATCCTTCAACTCCGGCAGCTTCAGGTGGATTTTAATTAAGCTTTTCGCCGTTGCCTCTGCGTCCTCTCCGGAAGATTCTGGAATACCAGAAAACACAAGGTGGTCTCTCATGCTACGGGCTTGTAGATCAATAACGGACTCTTTTATTTTTATTTTATTTTCTATGTTTAGCTGGGTCACGTTATCGATGAGAGATTTGACCGACTCCCGTAGCGTGGCATTTTCAGCGGCAAGCGTTTCCACCTGCTGCTGGCTGGACTCCAGGGATTCGCGCAGAGATTTAAATTCCCGGTGTAAAATCTCCACCAGGGACAGTCTCTCATCGAAACTGGACAGTCTCTTGTCGATTGACTCCAGGATGTCTGCAATGTCTTTGCCGGAAGGCGATGTTGTGCCGGGGGAGTCTGCCGGGCGACATCTCTTCGATGATGGTGTCTCAATTTTGGCGGGGAAGATGTGCTCTGGGCCTTCTTCATGACTAAATCTTGGAAACAGCGGTCAATGTAATCTTGGAGAGTGTCTAAACTCTCCCCGTTGTCCTCCAGGGTGTTAGAGATGTAGGACAGATGTAATTAGTATATTTGGTAATACTGAAGCTTAAAGAAACTTTGTTCAATTCTAAACTACCATTCGCTTTAATTTTCCACCAAAATCTCCGGCGTCTGACGTCAGTTACAACATGAGTCGCTTACCACCTCCTGTAGCCAAGCCCTAATCTCAAACGAACACCGCCGCTCCTGTTATGAGCAACTGTGGCGATAAATTCAAGTTTGTCTGATGATATAGACTCGTCATTACTTTGAAGCACTTGCATGATTTCCTGAAGGAATAAATCTGTATTATAATCATCACCTGATTGTAACACACACTGCACATCACTGGTTAGGGATGGTCCTCGTAACACAACATTCAACATGCTCCCTGATGGGGCATCTTCTAGGGCTTGGTCAATTAAATTAGCTAAACTCTCTCGCACTCTGCCGGGAACCTGTTGCAGATTATCTAGACCGATCTCTTTAAAATCAAGACGCTGACGCAGTTCTCTGGAATTAAAATGAGGCATGTCCCTACTCCTAACCCCACCGCTACCATCACCACAGCTACCGCCAATCTGCACAGTGTCACTTTCATTCGTATTCTCTAATACATCAACAGCTGCATCAAAATCATCGCTAGAAGGTGGATGCTCATGAGTGTCAAAATGGTCAGCAGAGGACACAACATCAAGACTACCAATTGCATCAGAATGTGCAGTAGGTGACCACAGGAAGTCGTCAAATGTCAAAATTTCAATTTGGCCAACAGAGGACAGAGCAGTAAGACTGTCACCTGCATCAGAACCAAGACATCTGGCTAATACGTCGGATTCTGTGTCTGGCTCATAACTGGTAACTAGCTTTACTGTCGGGGTCAACTTTGCTAGTGACAGACAGAAGCACTTAAAGGCTTACTTTACAGTTTGTAAGTTTTGTAAATAGAGAAATACATTTTGGGCATGTCATTTTAGAGCAGAATGCTCAGTAAACACTTGGGGGGCTTAACAGGTTAATATACAAAGGATAACAGTAGGGGAAACCCAGCTGGGAATAATCGCACACGAGACAAGAAGGCAAAACTAGACACACTGAACACTAGATGAGGGATGATTAAAATAAAACAGAAGCATGAGACACTGACATGGAGACATGGGGGAAATAGTTGTGCAGTCAATGTTCCCTCTAAGCTGCGCAATTGCGCACTGCTGGCACGTCTCTGCGCAGAAAAAAATCTGTGTTGCGCACAAAAAAAATCGAACCTGAATTGAAATTAAAATTAAAACTTTAACAACTCTGTTTTGCAGTGTGAGTCAGTAAGTGACTTGCTGCTCCCGTATGAGATTAGAACGATGCCACCTTATCCCA
>NW_024582566.1:47870-60443 GCF_018398535.1 Haplochromis burtoni
CACGGTAGGTACACTCAGCACAGGAACAGAGCGGGAGGGAGAGAAAGAGAGCCAGAGACAACAACGTCACATTAGAAAGGTATAGTAATCATCCACAACTATTTTCAGTTGCAGATGATAAAGGATTCAGAAAGTTTATTCATGCAGGTCCATATGACGGAGAATGTGCATCTTCTTTTTGTTTTCATATTTTAATTTATATTTAATTGTGTTGTGGTTTGCAGTGTTTTGTGTTGTTTCACTTTAAATTTGTAAAAGGAAAAAGCTGAAAATTTAAATAGTTAAAAATTGAAATGTGAATAGTTGATTTTTGTATTATATGATTTATTTATTACATTTTGTGTGGAGTGAAAAAATAAAAGTATATTTACGGTGGCCCCTAGAGACAAATCACGTACGAACTCTGAAGCACGTATAAACTCCGAAGCACATAAAAAATCAAAACACGTACAAAACACAACACAAGTGCTCTAGGATGCTAGGTGCAGTGTTGAGCTTTTGTTAACTACTGGCTACACAAGCCAGCAAGTACCAACGACCGGATTTGGTGTGTGGTAGTAACAGGTAAATGAACATTGTTTTTAAATTATTTGAATATATATGAGTGCCTGTGTATAAATACACAAGCAATACACATATGCTTTCATGCTTTCAATTGTGTAATTTAAGTGATCTAGTAGCTCTGTTTTGGAAGTTCAGTTCATGCTAGAAATGTGTTTTGGAGTTTGTACGTGTTTTGTCTCTAGGGGCCACCGTATATATTTACAATAACCACTTTTTTTTACGTTAGTAATTCCTTTTGTGCATAATTTTGTATTATTGTTAATAATAAATTAATTAAAGCAACAAAACAACCTGAAGAGCCGGTTCGTAGCCGAAAGAGCAGACTCTTTTTAGTGAGCCAAACCGAAAGAGCCGGATCTCTAAAAAGAGCCGGAAATCCCATCACTAATGATGGCCAACAAGCGAGCAGTAGCAGCATTCTTTAAAAAAAAAAAAGATAATAATAATTTCTTGGCGGTTAAATCCTGTGTCACAATGTTAAAAGCCATCTTTTACTACCCAATCTAACAATGATAATTTCGGTCTCTATTTATCTTCAAGAAATGACAACTCTGTCCAACTTGTTGTGCCATAGAACAATTTAAATGTTCTGCTGCTTTTATTACCATGTTGTTTCAGGAGTTAGCATGGATACATGTATGCACAGAAACTTGCAACAACAAAAAATGCACAACATCTCTACCACTGAGTGCTTGCTACAAGCAAACTTTAAAGTAAGAACTTTGCTTCCAAATGTGTTCAATGTGAAGCGGATGATGTGAAGACGTCCCTGGCCCCCTGTCTTTATCCTGATCAGTCTCATTCCCTTGTTTTTGTTGCCTCGATACCTGAATAAGGACACTCTCTCACATTCCTTGAGGAATCTGAAACTTGCAGATTAAACTTTTCTAAAAGTTAAAAGAAAACAAAACACAGCCAGAGAATTTATAATTAAAAAAATCTTAAATTCTAATCTTTTAATTATGTTTCAGAGCATCTTAATAAAATTTACACTCGGTGCTAATTGCAATTTTTGGTGTTTCAAGTGTTTGGCCTTTATAATGTGAAAGAGTTCCATTCTCCACTGCCAAAAGCAAGCTGAAGGGTTTCCTGAAGCAAGCGGTAATACTGCCTGTGCAAACGAATGTCATGACCCAGAAGGCCTGATAGTTGGTCTGCTTTATTTTCTTGAAGATTAAAAACCTGCAAAATTGTTGCTATATGTTTTTGGAGCCTTGCTGAAGTTAAGGTGTTTTAGTTGAAAGACTTGTTACCAGTCTTTTGGCTACCTGCTGCAGATCGAATGCTTTGCTGGTCCTCAATTCATTATATAGCAGACAAATATTAACAATACGTAAACCATCTTTGAGTGCCATTACATCCTAAATTATACCGTACTTGTGCCATTGATCAAACATTATCTGGATATCCTTTTCTAAGCTGCAAATTGTAAGTGCACCGTAATGTCAGGTTGAGAATTCATGTCAGGGGTATTTTCTGGCTGGGATTTTAGCTGTGAACAAGAGTGGTAAAAGGGATGTTGGTTTGTAAAAGAGAAAATAAAATGAGCAGGAACTAGAAAATCTTAATCTTCCCACCACCATATATGGCCATAGTGTTGCATATCCAATAGACGTAATACAACATTATGATCTAATATTATCATCAAATAAATTTGGACACAAGTCACTTGCACTTGCTAAATACTCAAGTACATCACTCACAAGAGTTCTGCCAGTCCCCGTGTCACCTTTGCATGTTTCATTAAAATCATGGTGTAATGTTTCTCTTTAGCATTTAGCTCGTCCTCCCCTGTGTCCGTAGTAGAATGTCCAACATAGGCTGATACCGACGCATTTTCCCACTCTGGGTCTCACACTTTCAAAAACTAATTAAAAAGGCTTTTGCTTCTGACTCAGTCCATTTGCCAGGTGGCAGATGTGACTGAACACATCTTCAAGAGAACTGAAATACAAAACAACACTTCCATGTCCACTGGCCATACCCACAGAACTGCATGCATGAGAGTCGAGTAGTAATGTCAGAATGGACAGTATCCATTCTGAGAAATGACTGCACATGTGCTGCTACACAATGTCACAATACATGTCACACATCTTTTGTGCCATGTATAATACATGTCTGTAGGCTAGTGTCGATATGGTTGATGGTGAACTTATCAAGAATGGTGTGTACAGCTGACAAAACTTCTGCCCATCTACACAGGAACTTTTAGGTAAATGAGGCACACACAACAGACTGGATGAGTTGCTGATCATGTTGCGGTCTCTCAAATCGCCGTATAAATGGTCACCTAAAACTACAGCTCTATCCAGATCGTTTTGTCTCCCTTGAAAAGCCGCTATCAAATGTATGTTTTGAGAGGCTAGCCAAACCTACAGCCATACACTGAACTCCTCCATATTTAAATCCATCATCAGCCTGGTGAAATGATCCTTTCACTCTTACTAATGGAACTGCTATCCTCTGCTCCAACTCCTATGCCAGCATTATCACTTCCAAGGTTGACAGATCTCTTATCAAGTGTAGCTGTAACATTCATGCCAACATCCACAAACACTGTACCACTCTGTCAACATCAGCGTGTCCTACCCTCACAGAAATGCTGCTAACAGGATACTGTTGCATCCATACAGGTTTTTTTTTTGTTTTTTTGTTTTTTTTAGTTTCCTGAAGTATCAGGTCATCAAGGCATGAACTGAAAACGGCCACTGGCATGCCAATCTCAAACACGAGGCCAGCTGCATCACATGTGTCACAGTCAACAGCATCTTTGTGATGAATGATGAGACTAATAGAAATTTCTGTTGTAACCTTTTGTGGGTATAAAAGTAAGGCCTCTATTTAATAGGGTCCTCTGAGCAATGGAAGGTTGAAACACTTTAGATAAGTTCATCACACCATCAATCACATTCTTATCACTAATCCCCTCCCGTTGTACAGGGCTTATGGGGATTCCCCATTTACATACATTTCCCAATGCTATAACATTGTTTCTGCAGTTCCATGTGACCAATGAAGGTCATCACCTTCTGTGGTGAACACATCTGGAGTGAGGGCCGGAATGTGGTCCTTTAAACCTGCAATAAAAGTGTTCAGGTGCAATAATGTGTCCTGTTCTACCTGAGGAAGGGCAGAGGATAAGTTAATTTCAGGCACATAAATGTCAGCCTCGGGGAACTTTTCACGAGCTGCTCTCAGTGCCCTTTTCAGCTCCATTACTGGCACATTCTTGTCTCTTTGGGACCTGTTGTCAATCCCAAAGGATAGGACTAATTTTGTCACCGATGTGTCAGCGGTCGCTCTCTCTAGTAGGTTCTCCGCATGCCACCATTTGGCTCCTGGGAAGCTGCCAATTTGTAGGCTGTCAGCTGCAAAAGGAGGAAGTCTGCTGACATTGGAATCGCCGATGATGATCCAGGGCTCCTTAACATGTAGATGCCAGTCCTTCAGCTTTCTGCGAGTGTTAGGATGTCTCGTCGGGGTCCGCACCTGCTGTTCTGATGAGGCTGGTGAAGGAGGAGAAGACGATGAAGAAGACTATTCCTCTGCTGCTCTTATTTGGAGTTTAGTCTGTCTAAGCTGCTGTGAGGTGGGCCCAGGTAAGTCGCTGGTTGTGGTTTAGCCACTGTTACTGTGTTAACCCGCTTTGTCTTTTTGGGGGTGGATTCCCCCTGTGTGAGGTCAAGCCCCTCAGTGTTCATCTCCTCCACAGATTGTGGTGGGTGGATGGAGGGAGAAGGTGGTATCTCCTGGATTGGAGTCTCTTGGAGTGCGATGAGGATTCTCTTCACCCTCTGGTCCCTCGGTGCCGCCGGATTGGGTTCTGCTGTTTGTGTAGTCTCCAGAGGGGAGGTATGTCTCGAGTCGCTCTCTTTTTCCTGCTCCCTCTCAGAAAAGGGTGACCAATCCGCAATAATGTGATCTGTCATTGTTGCAGTTGTTGTTTTAGATGTGGTGCTCGTTGCAGGTGGGTCATGGACCTGTGCAGAAACGGTTATCCTCCGGCCGGCCTCGGTCTGAGGTGGGGCGGGTTGTGTGTGTAGAACAGTTTGTTGTATTACCTCAGTAAGGGGTTCAATAGCGTCCAGTTGCCTCATCTCCCCGTTCCCCTGTGGCTGTCGCGCAGGTTCGCTGGCAGTATTCTCCTCCACTGTTCCAGTGGCTGCCCTGAGATCAGCCAGCTTCACCACAATCTCCGCTCGGGCCTGCTCCAGGGATTCGGGTTGCAGGCGACGGCCCAGGTTCCTCTTGGCCCAGGATGTTGCTATTTCGAATGGGGCCCCCCAGTCCTGTTTAGGGAACTCAGAAAGTGCTTTTATTTCCTTCTCTATGCTCTCAGTATAGCGATCCCGAAGGATCAAAATGGCTGTATGAGCCCAGTTTCTCGCGTTTCCCTCAATCATAGTCTGTGTCTTTCTGTTGGGGATGGCTGGTTTAATAACAGTCATTAGATTGTGGGCTATCTTATTTAGAGAAGGAGGATAAATGTCACTTGCCACATTTTTCAGATGATGCACTGCTTTAATTAGTCTGTGAATAATGCGAACGTTCGCAGAAAAGTTTAATAGACTAATAGTGATGGGATTTCCGGCTCTTTTTAGAGAACCGGCTCATTCGGCTCGGCTCACTAAAAAGAGCCGGCTCTTTCGGCTCCGAACCGGCTCTTCAGGTTGTTTTGTTGCTTTAATTAATTTATTATTAACAAAAATATAAAATTATACACAAAAGGAATTACTAATGTAAAAAAATGTGGTTTTATTTATGTTTATATATAAATATATGCGGTGGCCCCTAGAGACAAAGCATGTACAAATTCCAAAACACGAACAAACTCCAAAACATGTTTCTACCATTAACTGAACTTCAAAACAGAGCTACCTAGATCACTTAAATTACACAATTGAAAGCATATGTGTATTGTTTGTGTATTTATACACAAGCACTCATATATATTCAAATAATTTAAAAACAATATTCATTTACCTGTTACTACCACACACCAAATCCGGTCATTGGTACCTACTGGCTTGTGTAGCCCCACAGCTTGCGATAAGGAGCTGGCTCGCGTCGTTCACGTCAAAGATCCGGCTCTAAGAGCCATTTCGTTCGCGACCGACACATCACTAGCGACTAACTGCAATATGAAGATCCAACAGACACATTCCATCCCTCAACAGATGTTCCTGCAGCTTTTCATACAACATAGCCTCATATTTTTATTTCTTTTTCTTTTTTTTCCCCTGCCTGTCCCGTTTGTTGTTGTTTTTTTGCCACCAGAATCATTTTTGCCACCAATCACCAACGGATTTACTTTACCAAATGGACCATCCTGGCCTTGCTGTATTGAGTCTATTTGATTCACCTTTGCTTGTATTGTTTATTTTTCACTGGGGGAAAGAAAAGGGAGAAAGAAAGAGGTAGGGAAAGAAAAACAACGGGGAACAGTGATAAAGGGCAAAAAACAGAAAACAAACAGACAAAAAATACATATATCAATCACCTGTTGAGAAAGAAAAAAGAGAAAACAAGCAAAAAAAGAGAGAGCAATATAAGTGTGAATATACCAGTAAATACTAAATATTGAATATTATTGTGCAGCACGTAAGATCGACAGCGTACAGAGTGCTTCGAGATAGGAGCCAAAAAAGGTGCAGTTTGTGTCTGTGAGCACACGTGTATATACCTGTGAATCTCCAAAAGTTGATTCTGTTCATCTGGACGTGGCGTTTTGTGGGAGAAACGATTCAGAGATGGCATTTCCCTTTTCACGTAAATGGCGTCCTTGACTCAGAGCTCAAACCAGCATACCTCCCTGTCCAAGATGTTACATCCTCATCCTTGAAAGAGTGTCCACTGGCCTGTAGGTGTAAATAGACTGCAGAGTCCTGGCCTGACAAGGTAGCTCTTCTGTGTTGTATACAGTAGAATAAAATATACAACAGGATAAAAATAGAATACAAATGCTGTATACACCGTGGGTGCCACAGCCTGCCACTGAAGAAGCTGCTCAGTGCTGTCAGAGTCTCCTGCATGGGGTGGGAGATGTTGTCCAACAGGGATGACAGCTTAGCCACCATTCTCCTGTCACTCACCACCTCCACTGGGTCCAGAGGGCATCCTAGAACAGAGCTGGCCCTTCGGATCAGCCTGTTCAGTCTCTTCCTGTCCCCAGCAGAGATGTTGCCACCCCAGCAGACCACACCGTAAAAGATAGCTGAGGCCACCACAGAGTCATAGAAGGTCTTCAGGAGTGGGCCCTCCACTCCAAACAACCTGAGTCTCCGCAGCAGGTACAGCCTGCTCTGCCCTTTCCTGTAGAGGGCGCCGGAGTTATGAGTCCAGTCCAGTTTGTTGTTCAGATGAACACCAAGGTACCTGTAGCTATCCACAGCTTCAATGTCCATACCTTGGATGTTCAGTGGTTGCAGTGATGGATGTTTGTGCCTGCGGAAGTCTACCACCAGCTACTTGGTTTTACTGGTGTTGATCTGGACTGAGTTCAGCTGGCACCAGTCCACAAAGTCTTGGGTCAGTCCTCTGTACTCCTTGTCGTCCCCATCAGTGATGAGGCCGACTATTGCAGAGTCATCAGAGAACTTCTGCAGGAAGCACTGGGTGGAGTTGTGGGAGAAGTCTGCAGTGTAGTTGGTGAAGAACGGAGCCAGAACCGTTCCCTGTGGGGCCCCCGTACTGCAGACGACCCTGTCCGACACACAGCCCTGAGTCCTCACATACTGTGGTCGGTCGGTGAGGTAGTCCAAGAATCCAGGTAGTGAGGTGATGGTCCACTCCAGAGTTCTCCAGCTTGTCCTTCAGGAACCGAGGGAAGAATAGTGTTGAAGGCACTGGAGAAATCAAAGAACATGATTCTCACAGTGCTTCCAGCGGTCTCCAGGTGAGCGAGGGAACGATGTAGGAGGTGAATGACGGCATCATCCGCTCCAATGCCAGGCTGGTAGGCAAACTGAAGTGGGTCCAGTGATGAGCTCACCAGGTGCCGAAGCTGAGCCAGGACCAGCCACTCCAGGGTCTTCATCAGGTGGGATGTCAGAGCCACCGGCCTGTAGCTGTTGAGGTCCTTGGGGTGTGAAGTCTTTGGCACTGGTACAACACAGGAGGTTTTCCAGAGCTAGTGGGACTCTCCCTAGCCTCAGTCTCAGGTTGAAGAGGTGCTCCATCACCCCACACAGTTGGACCGCACAGGACCTGACGACTAGGGATGGGTATCGTTTAGGTTTTATCTTTATTTATTTAAGCTACTCACGCAGAGAAGAACGGCTGCTGCTGCATCATCATCCTCATCATTTCTGCTACACTGGCAGGGCTAGGGGCCAGGACTCTCCTCTTCGGGTTTTTGGGGGATGTTGCTAACTCCGGGTCCGATAACAGGCACCACACCCGCAGTAGATGTGCTCGGTGTGAGGTCTCCAGCAAGCTATCAAATACGGCGCATTTCTCGGCTTTAAAAAAAAAAATCAGATAAACACATCACAGAGCAATGTGGCATACTTAACAAGCTGTTACCAGGGGATGTAGTTTTGGCTGACAGAGGCTTTGACATCAGAGATGCAGTGGGAATAATGTGTGCAGAGGTTAAGATCCCAGCATTTACAAGGGGCTTCTGTCAACTAGATGCCAAGGACATTGAAAAAACACGAGCCATTGCACATCTAAGAATCCATGTTGAGCTAGTAATTGGTAGTTTGCGCAACAAGTTCAAAATGCTACATACCACCATGCCAGTCCGTTCTCTTCTTCCATGTGAGGGTGAAGACGTTACCTTTCTTGATAAAATTGTGGTGTTTGTTGCGTTTTTGTGAACATGTTCCCCAGTGTGGTAGTAAAACAGTAGTAAAGACATTTGTTCTTGTGTAATTGTATATACACATGGTCATTACGTTATGTAACCATTTCTGTATCTGTATACTATAATTGACAGTTTGTCATCGCTTTGAAGTCTTTGTTTCACTAAAATGATGTTAAAATAAAAGCAAGATAACAACAACTTCATTTAAGTCTTTATTTTACACTTTCACATTTGTTACATGGTAAGTACTGCAGCTGTGAATTCAAGTTATGTACATTACAATGCACTTCAGACAAAAAATTAGACCCCAGAAAGAAAACCTTTGTGAGCACTCAGGGCGGCATTTCGCATAGAGAAATGTTTTAGTTCAGGAAGGCAAACCTTCTGAAAGAACTGCTGTGCTTTCTTTAAACATGGTTCCCAGAAGTGCACATCAGGGAAGATGCGTACAACTGCCATATCTTTTGGTGTCCATACCAAGAGGTCACAGTGCTTTGCGTTGGCCACAAAGATTTGTGTTTGCACTTGTGAGTGAAAGGGGTGTGTCCTCTTTAGGTTAAGTCCATTTGCTGTCATCTCGAGGCAAAAGTCTTTGTCGTGCGCATCCAATGCTTGCTGAATGCTGTCAGATCTGTATTTAAATGGACATTTAATTTCCAGGCACCCCTTCCCACAACATGCACACATGGTTAGTCCCGCAGGAGATGCTCCTACCTCAGGAAAAGCCGTGTTAACAAGAAAACCACATACGGACCTGTAGGTTTTGGTGACGTGCTGACATTATTTGGGTGTAGGCGTGTCGAGCGTCCTGTTCATGCTCCAGTCCCCAAGTTGTTTGCACATTATAGACAGAGTTATCAGGGTAGCAAACACAATTAATGACACTTACGGCGGGATTTTCTACACTGGTGGCAAACACAGCGTGCATCATTGAAGCTGTGATTCTCCCAGCACGCCAAACATACCATTCTGGGCTCTTGTGTTGTAGTCTTGTGCGTACCTCAATAGCTTCTGCCTGTTCTTGAGTAACTGTGGCTGCGTTTACGTACTTTTCACAATGCAGTTGTAGCTCGTTAAGGCCTAAGGACTGTGCACTTGTGTTGCGCAAACACGCCAGAGACAGTGGTAATTTGGATGACTGTACAGTGTGTGCTGTGTAATGTGTCTCCAATCCAGACAAACCCACTGCTTTACTGTGTTTTTTCTAACAGTGGTGACAACTCCTCAAGCGTAGCAGTGGGAATCTTTCTTTTTGAAGGATGGCTTCTTCTGCCTTTCACCACAGACGGTCTGTTTATATTTTCATCAAGAGTCTCTTTTTTTTTGTGCTGCTGAAGATGTAAAGTCAATGTTATGGCCACCCTCTGGCTGTATCTTGGTCGTCTTCCCAGGCAAAACCCAGTAGGCTGGTTCATCTGTGACAGTCTTTGCACCTCGGATCCGCGCTGTTGCCTCCACTTTAAACAGAAGCGCAGCGACATGGGTGCAAGTCTCCGCTACTCCGGCCATACAGGTGCAGTGTGCAGCTTCGACCTTCCCCGTGGTGCTTACAATAACCTATGGCCGTAATGCAGGTTCATTCAGTCTTTGGGAGTACAGACTGGACACAAATTAGTATTAAGTAATATCTTGCCCGATTATCAAAGTGGTAGTTTGCATCTACTTTACAATTATGGACACATAATATGACAACAAGATTTTAGCAGTTCATTGATTAATGTATAACATTAATTGTGGTGGTAGGGTAAACAATGGCTATTACACTCGATGCACTCCAGCTGACTTAACTTGGTTTGAATGACGATGTACTCACATTTTGGCGGCTTGAAAATACCCAATCTTGCACCCAGCCGTTTGTAAATGGGATGTGCGCCTCCAGCAACTTGTAATTACGAAACTGGTTCGCAGTGTAAGCGCTTACTCCACAAACAAGATACGTGAAGATATCGGGGTAGGACAGTGGCGGTAAGTCGTCTGGGTCTTTACTAGGGCTGCCACAAACGATTATTTTGATAGTCGACTAGTCACCGATTATTTATGCGATTAGTCGACTAATCAGATCATCATCCACTGGACGTAAAACTACAGCTTATTGCACCAGCAGCATCTGCTCTTATATAACTATCATTAGCTTACAGCTTTAAGCTTTTAAGGTGCTAACTAAAAATAAAGACAAGATGATAGTTTATTCAATTTTAATGAAATTTGCAGATTGTTTCGGTAAAGTTTAATAAACTCCTTGCTATCTAAAATATAACAGGACACCGGAGTATATTCTCCAGCATCTCACACTTCTGATAATCAGCTGTCTGCTTGACGTTTATTCAGCTGTGTAAAAACTATAACTTTAATCTCAGCCAAACCGATTTACTCAGGAACAAATAAAATACTAAAAAAAAAAGCCAAACAACAACATTTTTAATTTATCTAAGTGACTCATATATATTTAACCTGAGTCGCGAAAGACGGCGGTGGGTTTGAAAACAATTTGCCGGGAGTCCGGTGTTCTCACGGCGCTAGTGACCTAGCCCCCGGCTAGCTATCGAGCTAGTGGGTAACAGACGTCTCCGAAAACGTCGGAGCGCTTTTGAAAATATGTGGTGTCCTGATAAACTGAGCCGATATTTGAGGTTTACACAGCTACATTCTCGCCTGAAAATATGTTAAACGTTTATTTTGTGACCCAGAAAGAATAATAAGAGTAATATTAAAACTAACTAGCTACCGCCATTGTTGGAAACTAAGCTGGGCCGCGCTATGAATTCTGGGACACAGCTGCTTCTTCTTCTTCGGGGTTTAACGGCAGCTGGCATCCTTGTACATGCAGTGCTGCCATCTTCTGTTTCAGTCCGTTATTACACTCTTAAATCCTGCTATTATTCCTGCGTCTTTTGCGATCTTACAAAGCTTCAAACGACACGTCGACTATTAAATCAGTCGTCGACGATTTTGATAGTCGACGTAATCGTGACTAGTCGACAAATCGTGGCAGCCCTAGTTTTACTCCACGCCGTATTGTCATAGGGTCCAATTTGCGATGCACCTATTTTTCAATACCGCCGCTTCGCCTCTGGACGCAATCGGTCTCTATACCGTCCGTTTTCTTTCGAGCTGCTTTTAAGCATCTTTCTTGTAGTCGTCGTTCCAACACAGTGTGTTTGTTTTGATTCGTAGACCCCGAAAATGGCGCCGCGCTCCCACAATGCATTGCGGTGTGACATCAAATCCAAAGCCCTAGCTTAGTGGAAATTCCCCAAGGGATACCTGAGTGGGGGTGTCAGTGTTTGTAGCCTGATAACTATGTTTTGTAGGGGAGTTTGGTGTAGCTTGGGTGAGGGGAGATGACTTTATGACTGGCAGGAAGTCATGTCCACAGAGACACGTACGCGCACATGCAGGCACTCACGTGCTCGAACACACATACGGTGTTTTAGTTTTATGGCACATCATATAGGGTTTACAGCGGAGGTCGCTTCTATAATACTGCAGGTAATGGACAAAGGGTTGAGATTTGCAGAGGAATTGCCGGGGCCATGCACATCTCCCTTCTAGAAGCTGCATAAGTGATTGTGGATGAATAAAGTTTTGTGAAGTGACTATTGTCGTCTCTGGAGGCCTGAGAAATCCAAGAACTGGGGTTAAACTGTTTTGAGGTGACACTGATTTGGTAATGTGTACACAGCTTTTGAAGCCTAACAGTATTGCTGGTACAGAGAAATGGATGTCTGCAGATTCTTCATTAGAAACTATAAAACTTGGTGGATATAGGTTTCAATGTAATCCATGAAATGGATCTTGCACTAGCAGTAATCCAGCATTAATTGAAATACAAAGCCAGCAGCATGGTGGCATTGGCATGTACACTACAGTTTGGCATCAGAAAATATAATTATTCAGATACTAGATGCTAATTTAATTTTTTTGGCCAAAAAAAAAAAAAAAAAAAAAACCAGTTATAACAGGAGATTTCAAAGATAATGTTCTAAAATCTTAAAGCATTTGCAATTTTGTTACAGATAAGGGATTTGTTCAACATGTCACACAGCCGACCATAGAGAAAGGCACGTTAATTGATCATGATTATGTTTTGACAAAGTAGAGAAATCCAATTGCTAAAACTGATGAAGCATTGGACATGTCTAAAACATATGTAGAAGGGTGGCTGGAGCCTGCTTACATTTATCACAGGTAGGATCCAG